>NC_134358.1:179787405-179922405 GCF_048569485.1 Anomaloglossus baeobatrachus
ATCGCGACATTTGGGAATACTTAAACAAATATGCCCCAGACCCCCTTGAAGATGCGGGGTAGCTGAAGACATAGACGAGGATTTCTCAGACACAGAGCTAAGCGATGCCATTAAAACCCTTAAAGTGGGTAAAAGCCCCTGGTCCTGATGGGTTCACCCCCCGGTTTTTACAAAATATGTGGAGGGGCCTGCAGCCCTATAATGCTGAAAGCCTTCAATTCCATAACCAACACATGCCAGTTCCCCTAAACAGACACTCCAAGCCCGAATAACTGTAATCCCCAAGCCTGGCAGGGGACCCACTGACCTGCTCTAATTACAGACCTATCTCACTAATAAATGTGGATATTAAATTGTACTCTAAAATGATAGCCCTGAGACTAGGCCCCCTCATACCCAAACTAATCCACAAAGACCAGGTGGGATTTGTCCCAGGGAGGGAGGCACGGGGACAACACTATTAGAACCCTGTCCCTAGTGGCCCAGGCACGTCAGCGTCAAATCCCAATGTGCCTCTTGACAGTAGATGCCGAAAAGGCATTTGACAGAGTCCATTGGTTTTTTTTAGAAGCCACGATGCAGGCAATCGGCGTCCGTTCGCGCTTACTACATGGATAAAAGCATTATATCACGAACCAACGGCACAAGTGGGCGTGAACGGACGCCTGTCAGCTCCATTTAATATTAGAAACGGTACCAGACAGGGATGCCCCCTATCGCCATACCTATACATCCTGGTAATGGAATCCTTAGCAAATGCACTCAGGGGAAAACCCTTCGATAAAAGGGATACAGATAGGACAAACATCTCATAAATTAGCACTATTTGCGGACGATCTCTTGATATATGTGACACAGCCGAAGACTAGTTTGCCCAACATACTGCAGGAGTTTGAGATCTTTGGCAGACTCTCCAATTTTAAAGTAAACCTACAAAAAACAGAGATCTTAAATGTATCGCTACCATCCGTAGAAGAGAATACTCTCAAACCCGCCTTCCCCTTTAAGTGGGCCAGCAATTACATTAAATATCTGGGGATCAGGGTTTCTCCCAACCACCAAGATCTATATAATTACAATTTCCCAGACCTTTTAAAAAATATCCACAAAGACCTCATAGCATGGCATAACCTCCCCATTTCCTGGTTCGGCAGGGTCAATACAATTAAAATGGATGTCCTACCTAAAATACTATACCTGTTTCAAACTATCCCACTGAACCTAGGAGAAAATGTCTTCCTCAAGTTAAAGAAGATGATCAGCAATTTTATATGGCGTGGCACCAAACCCCGACTGAAATACTCAATGCTGACTAAATCTCGCTGGGACGGAGGGGCGGGGCTCCCGGATCTTAAAGCTTATCACGCAGCAGCGGTGGGTGGTTGCATATTGGATCTCCTGCACAGTAAAGACAGAAAATTGTGGGTGGAGATTGAATGTGAACTATGCCCGAATATGGCACACGGAATCTTCTGGTTGTCATCTAGAACTAACCTTGGGACCCTGGGAGTTTCCCCGATCCTCTTGTCCCTGGCTACAGCGTGGAGGACAGCCAATAGACGATATAGATTGACAGGAGAACCGGGTCCTATGACGCCTCTGGTGGGCAACCCCGCGTTTCAATGCTGGTTTCACGAACCTCATCCCAGACTGATTTCAACGCCAATGGGAAGGATTCCACGAGTTAAAGACGTAATTACCCAACAGGGATGCAAACCACTGATATCCCTGCTTGGAGACCGGCCACGGGAACCAGGTTACTGGTTCCAATATCTACAACTACGTAGTTTCATAGATTCTCTGGCTCCGGGATCTGAGATACATAAGGATCTGACTCCATTTGAAAAACTATGCTTCCTTAGAGAAACACCCCCTCACATAGTCTCAATAATCTACAACATAGCAGTGCCCGAGGGGGGGTGGAGGAGACGACTTGCCTGACTACGTTAGACATTGGCAAACAGAATTGTGCCAGACTTTTCCCAAGGCACAATGGTGTAAGTCATTTAACCTAACACATAAATCCACCATTTCTTGTAGAATGCAGGAACTCAATTATAAAATCCTCTCACGGTGGTATAGGACACCCGCCAGACTACATAAAATGTTCCCAGAGGTATCTGACGCCTGTTGGAGGTGCAAGACCTCAGTGGGCACAATGCTACATATCTGGTGGACCTGCCCAGGGATACAGGGTCTTTGGAAAGATGTCTTTGCTCTCTATAACCATTTACATCACACAGAAGTGACACCCTCACCGGAAGTGGCCCTCTTATCAATGTATACAGGGGCAGTCTCCAAGGCGAAGAAAGGCTTGCTCTCGTACTTTATGATTTCAATGAGGCAAATCATACCGAGGCATTGGAGATCCCCCTGTACATTGAGGAGAGCAGACTGGGTAGAGGCTATGGATAGCCTGCGGCGTCTGGAGGAGTTGAGAGCGTTTGACGAAGGGAAAGACTCCTTGTGTTTCTCGGTTTGGTACCCGTGGCTTCAGTATAGAGAAACACAGCAATTCCAAACCTGGTTACTCACAGGCGCTCTATCACAATAAATATTCAAGAAGCCGGGATGGGCTCCCGGACACAGGAGTGGCGCGGCATCACAATACAGACCTTCTCCCCCCCCCCCCATTTCCCCATGTCTTCCCCTCCTTCCCTTTTTCTCTACCTATCTTTCTCTCCCTCTCTCTATATCTCTTTCTCACCTAATTGATATACATAGGGTCATGTTTTCATACCTATTGAACCAGACTATACAGAAGGAGTTGCCTTTAACACTTTACACGGAATAAATATAAAGATAGAAGATTATTACATGTTAAAATTAAGATGTTCTATAGGATGTTTTACAGATTTTACCTTCCACATGATTTGCGATACATTTCATAGTACCATACGTTTTACGAGACTTCAAGACATAGGTTATTTTATAATCTTCATATGCTGTAACATTGGGTAACATGAAAGACCCTTATGCATTTCTTATCTTCTGTTATATGAAAACTTTTGAAATAATAAAGAAATATTAAACGAAAAAAGAGGCAAAAAGCCACGGGAAACAAATGCGTAGTTTTTTTTTTTTTTTTTTTTGCAAGGTGGTGTAGAGTGTGTGCAATAATATGGCGTAAAAAATTCAGCACTAAAGTTGCATCTCTTGGCCCAAAACTGCCAAAAAACCTTTTTTTTTTTTTTTTTTTTTTTTTTTTTTTTTTTTCTGCCAGGAGGTGCAAATGTAATGCTGAAATCTGGTGCAGACGATTTCAACAACAATTGTACACCTTCCTGGCAGAAAATCGCCGCAAAAACTGTGTAAAAAAAAAAAAAAAAATGCTTGGTGTTTTTTTGCCAGGAGGTGTAGATAGCGTGCAGGAATATGGTGAAAAAAAATAATCACCAAATCCACATCTCTTAACAGAAAAAAATTTGGTTTTCTGCCAGGAGAGGCATGTCTGTAAACTCGGTCACCTCTACCTGAGGTCAGGTTACCTGCTGTTACAGGTGAAGGACCGTGGGAACCTCTAGCTGTGACCGTATTTGAGTGACATCACCACTCATTGCGCAGCTCATTCTTTCTCTGCGCTCAGTGGCGGTCATGTTCTATGGCCGTTCACTGTGACTTGGTTGTAGCAGAGCTGAATCGCCGTGGGCTCTCGTGTGGATTACTTCGGGCATACAGGGGTGTTTGGGGAGTTAATAAAGTGGTGAAAGAAGGTTGACTTTTTGTATTTTATTCCAAATAAACACACACAGAAAAAAATCCTTTACTTTCGCTTACAGATTGATGTGTGTGTCACACTGCCATTACTAATCTAGGGTTTAGTAGCGGCTGTGGGCTATTAACCCCTTATCATTCCAATTGCTACCGCACCAGGGCAATCGGGAAGAGCCGACAAAGCGCCGGGCTTGTCGCATCCAATGGATGCAGCAATTCCTGGAGGCTGATATTTTTAGGCTGGGTCTCCCCAGACTGAGAATACCAGCCCCCAGCTGTGGGGCTTTATCTTGACTGGGTATGAAAATTGGGGGAGACTGTGTGTGTGTGTGTGTGTGTGTGTGTGTGTGTGGTTTTTTTGTGTTTTTTTTAATTAAAAAAAAAAAAAGCCGCATGCAGTTCCTATTTTCTTTTGATGCATAGTCAAGATGATTGCAAGGCTGGGGCTGTAGCTGTGGGCTTTATCTGTTCTGGGTATCAGAATACCGGTGGGACTCTGCATCAATTGTTTGTTTATTTTTATACCTCGGTACTGAGGGTAGATGCTAGAGTGTATAGGCTCCTTCCAGGTATGACTTCATTTGAACACGCCCGCTATCACTTGATAGGGGCATGTTCAAAATGCCGTCCGATGTTTCCAGCCAAAATAAACATTCTTTTTCTAACTCCACGTGGGCATGGAGTTTATAATAGGAGCGGGGGTCTGGGGTTGAAACCTCCAGATCTGGGGGGGAAGCCCCCCATTGCATGATTATGGTGGACAAGAGAATACATGACCACGCCCACTAAACTGGAATGAGCCCATACATTAGGCTCACGGTAGATGCCAGGGTGTATGGGCTCCTTAAAGAAGTTGTCCAGTTACCAAAACTGATTTTTTTTTTTTCTGATAAATCTTGCTAATATGTGCCCCTCAACACATCTATTATGTTTTTTCAGCAAAATTACCTTTCATTGTGCACTAGCAGCACATGCTCATTGCTGGCTCCAGCTCTGATGGGGTTAATCTCTCCTCTGACTTCCTGTGTTCAGTTCCTACAAGTCCCAGAATTCTTTGTGGCTCTAGGGCGGTGTCTAGCTTATCTAACACACCCATTGTGTCTAATACACCCACTCTGCTCCCACCCAAACCCTCCTCCCTGCCTCTTCCCTGTGGATGTGCACTCAGAGAAATCACAGATACAGCAGCTCTGCACAGCGAGGGGAAGAAAGTGTGTGCGCGTGTATATACAGTGTGTGTGTGCGTATATACAGTGTGTGCGCGTGTATATACAGTGTGTGTGTGTATATACAGTGTGTGAGTGAGTGTGTATGTGAGTGTGTATGTCATACTCACCTGTCTGCAGGGTCCGGGTGCCATGCCTGCTTCCAGCCCCTGTCTCGGTCCCGCCGCTTCGGCTGTGTGCAGTCTCCCCGGTGCATGCACGAAGCTTGCAGGACCTGGCCGTGGATCACCTGATGCAGTCACCTGACGCATCAGCTGATCGTAGTCTCGCCGGCTTTTTCTTGCCCGGCCGGCTATCAGCTGATCCTGCCGTCAGGGGACTTCATCAGCTGATTACCGGCAGCTCCTGCAGTGATGGGCCAGGATCAGACTCCGCTCCAGGAGCTGCCGGTCATCAGCACAGACGTGAGTATTTATTTATTTATTTTTTTTTTTTTTGCACTGATGCATCTGCTGATTGTATAATCGGCTTTTATACAATCAGCTGATGTATGATGTGATTCACATCCTTTATCCTGACACATCATCTGATCGCTTTGCCTTCCTTCCAGCAAACCGATCAGATGATATTGGATCCGGATTGGACGGCGCGGGACCCTGACCCAGGATTACTGCGGAGGGGGGTTTATTTCAATAAAGATGGAGTCACTAATTGTGTTGTGTTTTATTTCTAATAAAAATATTTTTCTGTGTGTTGTTTTTTTTTTTTTTTTTTTTTTTTATCATTACTAGAAATTCATGGTGGCCATGTCTAATATTGGCGTGACACCATGAATTTCGGGCTTAGGGCTAGCTGATAATATACAGCTAGTCCTAACTCCATTATTACCCGGCTAGCCACCCGGCATCAGGGCAGCTGGAAGAGTTGGATACAGTGCCAGAAGATGGCGCTTCTATGAAAGCGCCATTTTCTGGGGTGGCTGCGGACTGCAATTCGCAGTGGGGGTGCCCAGAAAGCATGGGCACCCTTCACTGTGGATTCCAATCCCCAGCTGCCTAGTTGTACCCGGCTGGACTCAAAAATTAGGCAAAGCTCACGTCATTTTTTTTTTAAATTATTTCATGAAATTCATGAAATAATTAAAAAAAAAAAAAAGGGCTTCTCTATATTTTTGGTTCCCAGCCGAGTACAACTAGGCAGCTGGGGGTTGGGGGCAGCCCGTACCTGCCTGCTGTACCCGGCTAGCATACAAAAATATGGCGAAGCCCACGTCATTTTTTTTTTTTCTTTTTGGGTAAAAAACTGCATACAGTCCTGGATGGAGGATGCTGAGCCTTGTAGTTCTGCAGCTGCTGTCTGCTCTCCTGCATACAATGAACATTTTGAATAAGGAAATGACATCAGACCTTTTTTTTATCTTTTTCATCAACAATCTTTAATGGCATTGTGCACTGATTAAAAACGCAGTGAGCAAAAACGCAGCAAAAAAGGCACCAAATCGCGGCAAAAACGTGACATGCAGCATCCGGTCACCTGCACTACAAGTGCCAGAGTGGAGAAAGATAGTGACATGCAGCACACTATGTGTCAGAGCAGAGCATGTCACTGTCTCCACTCCGCTGACCTCACAGCCCGTACACGCTGCGATGGATGCAGGGGGACACAGAACAAGTAATCGGCCGACACTGGAGTCATCTGATTACTTGGGATGAATTGAGCAGTAAAATGCTCTGGTGCTCGATGGGCGAAGCCCATGCCGTTTTTTTTTAAAAAAAAAATAATTAAAAATAAAAAATAAAAAAAATCACATTGTTTGTGGGCTCCCGCTGCATTTTCTGTTGCTAAGGGTAACCAAAGCAGCTACTGGCTGCTAGCCCCCGCTGCTTGGTGTTACTTTCACTGGCAATAGAAATGCAGGGAAGCATTTTTTTTTTTTTTATAAAGGTTTTTCCCTGAAAACGTTTTTAAGAAAATGACGTGGGCTTCGCCATATTTTTGTATGCTAGCCAGGTACAGCAGGCAGCTACGGGCTGCCCCCAACCCCCAGCTGCCTAGTTGTACCCGGCTGGGAACCAAAAATATAGAGAAGCCCTTTTTTTTTTTTTTTTATTTCATGAATTTCATGAAATAATTAAAAAAAAAAATGACATGGGCTTCGCCGAATTTTTGAGTCCAGCCAGGTACAACTAGGCAGCTGGGGATTGGAATCCGCAGTGAAGGGTGCCCAAACTTTCTGGGCCCCCCGCTGCGAATTGCAGTCCACAGCCGCCCCAGAAAATGGCGCTTTTATAGAAGCGCCATCTTCTGGCGCTGTATCCAACTCTTCCAGTGGCCCTGGTGGCAGGTGGCACGCTGGGTAATAAGGGGTTAATACCAGCTATGTTTTACCCGCTGGTATAAAGCCCGAGATTCTAAATGTCAGGCCAAGGTTGACCTGGCCATTAAGAATCTCCAATAAAGGGTTAAAAAAAAAAAGACCACACAGAGAAAAATACTTTATTAGAAATAAATACACAGACACAGTAGGGACTCCATGTTTATTACTCCCTCTCACCCCTCCACGATGGAGAGATTTCTGTACTGACCATGCCAGGAGAGAGCGAGGGAAAAGAGAGCGAGCGAGGGGGGGGGAGGAAAAGAAAGCGAGCGGGGGGGGAAGAGAGCGAGCGGGGGGGGGAAGAGAGCGAGCGGGGGAGGAAAAGAGAGCGAGCGGGGGAGGAAAAGAGAGCGAGCGGGGGAGGAAAAGAGAGCGAGCGGGGGAGGAAAAGAGAGCGAGCGGGGGAGGAAAAGAGAGCGAGCGGGGGAGGAAAAGAGAGCGAGCGGGGGAGGAAAAGAGAGCGAGCGGGGGAGGAAAAGAGAGCGAGGGGGGAGGAAAAGAGAGCGAGGGGGGAGGAAAAGAGAGCGAGGGGGGAGGAAAAGAGAGCGAGGGGGGAGGAAAAGAGAGCGAGGGGGGAGGAAAAGAGAGCGCAGGGGGGAGGAAAAGAGAGCGCAGGGGGGAGGAAAAGAGAGCGCAGGGGGGAGGAAAAGAAGAGAGCGCAGGGGGAGGAAAAAAAGAGAGCGCAGGGGGGAGGAAAAAAAGAGAGCGCAGGGGGGAGGAAAAAAAGAGCGCAGGGGGGAGGAAAAAAAGAGCGCAGGGGGGAGGAAAAAAAGAGAGCGCAGGGGGGAGGAAAAAAAGAGAGCGCAGGGGGGAGGAAAAAAAGAGAGCGCAGGGGGGAGGAAAAAAAGAGAGCGCAGGGGGGAGGAAGAGAGCGCAGGGGGGAGGAAGAGAGCGAGCGGGGGGGAAAAGAGAGCGAGCGGGGGGGAAAAGAGAGCGAGCGGGGGGGAAAAGAGAGCGAGCGGGGGGGGGGGAAGAGAGCGCGGGGGGGAGGAAAAGAGAGCGCGGGGGGGAGGAAAAGAGAGCGCGGGGGGAGGAAAAGAGAGCGCGGGGGGGAGGAAAAGAGAGCGCAGGGGGGAGGAAAAGAGAGCGAGGGGGGAAGAGCGAGGGAAAAGAGAGGGGAGGGGAGAGAGGGATAAGAGGGGAGAGAGGGATAAGAGGGGAGGGGAGAGAGGGATAAGAGGGGGGCAGAGAAGAGGGGGAAGAGAAGAGAGTGGGGAAAGAACAGGGGGGGGGGGGGGCCGAGGTGCTCTGTCACCAACTGTCTCCACTCTGTGACTTGTGGTGCAGGTGACAGAGTGCAGACAGTTGGTCCCATGCAGCAGGACAGATGGCAGAGCACAGCGGTGACATGCCTGCCAGTGTCTTGCTGCTGGGAGGAGCAGATGATCACACTGCCCGACACCGGCCGCTCTCCTGACATCGCAGCAGAGCGGGCGAGTGGACAGTGTGAGCACATACTTACGTGCAGGGGGGGATTCAGCTAAAGACCCCCCCCCCTGTACTGCACACTGGCGCCCCGTGTCTCAGCCTCTCTGCAGGACGCCGGCTCCACAGTGACGTCCTCCGGCTCCTCCCCTCGATGCTGGGCTGTGACGTGCGGTAGTCACCGCCCACAGCCCTGTCACTCAATCTGAGTGGCGCCGGCATCCTGTGACGTACCCGTCTTGTTTGAGAGCCCGGAAATGCCGGGACGTCAGAGGATGCTGGCGGCCACAGCTCCAGGGGGTCATGTGACTGGCACTGAGCGTGCAGGATAGCGCCGCTCAGTGCCAGAACTGGAAACAGAAGGCAATGGAGAAGACGCCTAGAAAGGTAAGTATAGCTCATACAGAAAATAAAAAAAATGGGTGAACCACCCCTTTAAGTTACACTGCTTTCCCAACCCACTGGCTGTCCTTGCGCGCTTGATTGGATGCAGTCAGCTGATACGCTGCCACACAGGGTGGGGGAGTGCTGATGGGATGATTCCAGACCAGATCAGGATTCTTTTTAGAAGATAACCAGGTCCCGCCGATCCCATGTTTTTGGGTTTTGGTTTTTTGTTTTTTTTTTTTTTGTTTTTTGTGAGTCCGCCCAGCTCTAAGCCTGCTGTTATTACAGGGGACTACTTTTAACTTTTCCCTGTCAAAGACCTATATCCTACATCCTTGCCTTGTGTTACTTCAGTAGTATGTGGTGGCCATCTCTCAGCCTGGATTGCAGCTGGTGACCTAGGACTGATTTTAAAAGTGAGATTTTCAACTTCAAAACTAGTCCATAATTACTGTAGTGGTGATTTAGCCTCAGATATCGGGTTAACTTGAGAGCTGCAAATATCTTCCACTCCCCATGAAATCTTGGGCTGGGTTGCAAATACAGTAATGATTCTGGTCTTATTTGGAGAATATGCTTCTTAAATGCCACCCGCCCCACTTCAGCCTGTGTGCATTAGGAGAGGGGGCTGAAAGCAGCTGGTAAAGGAGGGAGAGAGTGTGAACTCCCGTCCCTGTGTAATGCTTAATCACACCTGCAAAGTTTTAAAAAAAAAAAAAAATACATTTTTTTCGAATTCTAATTGGGGGGGGGGGGGAGACCTCCACACATTAAGCAATACCCTGTCTGTAACGAGCCAAACTGTAGAACTTAGCTTGTCACTTAGCTCTCCCTAATGGATTTTTTCTTTTTTTTTTTTTTTTTCCTCCAGCCTAATGGTTTTTCTCTTCCACTGTGAATTCCTGTCACCGCATGTTGTGGGTTCACAGTAACAGCATACAAGTGCAAATGGCACACCTGGAATCTGCTCCAGACCTTTTATCTGCATAATTGATTATGGATTGTGGTACTGTACAAATATTAGTGGATCTAACTGTGTGTGTGTGTGTGTGTGTGTGTGTGTGTTGGTATATATTATCATTTTTTACATTCAGGCAGTTTGCACAGATATTGCAGGGTGGGGAAGTTTCTGCATATTTTATTGTAGAAGCCCATAATATAAGCAGTAACAATATTCACGGATTCATTGCAATTTTCAATTTATTTTCTTATTTCATGTGCTGTTCTGTGTGCTTTTGTGGTAGATTAAAAGCTGCAGGTTTTTAAGTACAGAAATCTTTGATTCTATTTTTTTTTTTCTCTGACCTTTTAGGCTCCCCATAAGTCTATTGTGAAAAAAAAAAAACGCACAAGTCAACAACGTCCTTAGACGCACTGTGGACAGGCATTTGCATAACATCACATCTACAGTTTGTACAGTTTAAATATAGCTGAAATACTGCACAGAAAAAAGGGGGAAAAAACTGTACACTACATGGGAACACGGCCGCAGTGATTTGTTTTTATAAACCCATAGCATCACATTCCCCATATAATCACTGCAGATTTTCATTTAAAAGGTTATATGTTAGAATATACATGCCATATATATTTTGAGCATAGGATCCTTTCCCAGGTGCAGAAATTCTTACAGTATTAGATAATGAATTTTATCACTAGTTGGCAACTGTATACCAGGTGCAACACTTTACTGCGATCCTCCACAAATTGCTGCTCACATCTTGTCGCCCATTCTAATTTGCATGATTCAATCAGATTTAAGCTTTTTGAGATACACAAGCATTATATATATATATATATATATATATATATATATATATATATATATATATATATATATATATATATATATATATATATATATATATATATATATATATATATATATATATAATATATATATATAATATATCTCTCTGTCATATGAAAAAGTTTGGGCACCCCTATTAATGTTAACCTTCTTTTTTTCTTTATAATAATTTGGGTTTTTGCAACAGCTATTTCCAGTTTCATATATCTAATAACTGATGGACTCAGTAATATTTCTGGATTGAAATGAGGTTTATTGTACTAACAGAAAATGTGCAATCTGCATTTAAACAAAATTTGACCGGTGCAAAAGTATGGGCACCCTTATCAATTTCTTGATTTGAACACTCCTAACTACTTTTTACTGACTTACTGAAGCACTAAATTGGTTTTGTAACCTCATTGAGCTTTGAACTTCATAGGCAGGTGTATCCAATCATGAGAAAAGGTATTTAAGGTGGCCACTAGCAAGTTGTTCTCCTATTTGAATCTCCTATGAAGAGTGGCATCATGGGCTCCTCAAAACAACTCTCAAATGATTTGAAAACAAAGATTATTCAACATAGTTTTTCAGGGGAAGGATACAAAAAGTTGTCTGAGATTTAAACTGTCAGTTTCCACTGTGAGGAACATAGTAAGGAAATGGAAGAACACAGGTACAGTTCTTGTTAAGCCCAGAAATGGCAGGCCAAGAAAAATATCAGAACGGCAGAGAAGAAGAATGGTGATAACAGTCAAGGACAATCCACACACCACCTCCAAAGACCTGCAGCATCATCTTGCTGCAGATGGTGCCAATGTGCATCGGTCAACAATACAGCGCACTTTGCACAAGGAAAAGCTGTATGGGAGAGTGATGCGAAAGAAGCCATTTCTGCAAGGATGCCACAAACAGTCACCTGAGGTATGCAAAAGCACATTTGGACAAGCCAGTTACATTTTGGAAGAAGGTCCTGTGGACTGATGAAACATAGATTGAGCTGTTTGGTCATACAAAAAGGCGTTATGCATGGAGGCAAAAAATCACGGCATTCCAAGAAAAGCACTTGCTACCCACAGTAACATTTGGTAGAGGTTCCATCATGCTTTGGGGCTGTGTGGCCAATGCCGACAGCGGGAGTCTTGTTAAAGTTGAGGTTCGCGTGGATTCAACTCAGTAACAGCAGATTCTTGACAATAATGCAAGAATAATTGCAAGAATCAGTGACGAAGTTGAAGTTATGCAGGGGATGGATATTTCAGCAAGACAATGATCCAAAACACCGCTCCAAATCTACTCAGGCATTCATGCAGAGGAACAATTAGGCTATGTCCGCACGTTGCTTTTTACCTGCTTTTTTGCTGCTTTTTCTTCTGCGCTGTTTAATGCCAAAATGGATGTGTTCTTCTATTCAAGCAAAGTCTATGGGAGTTTGGGTTTCTTGTCCGCACTATGCAGTTCAAACTGCAGCCTTTTTGGTGCAGAACTTTGGTCAAAAACTCAGCTTTGCAGTGCAAAACCCAAATGGCAAAAACAACTGACATGTGAATTGTTTTTGCCATTTGGGTTTTGCACTGCAAACCTGAGTTTTTGACCAAAGTTCTGCACCAAAAAGGCTGCAGTTTGAACTGCATAGTGCGGACAAGAAAACCAAATTCCCATAGACTTTGCTTGAATAGAAGAACACATCCATTTTGGCATTAAACAGCGCAGAAGAAAAAGCAGCAAAAAAGCAGGTAAAAAGCAGGTAAAAAGCAACGTGCGCACATACCCTTACATTGTTCTGGAATGGCCATCCCAGTCCCCAGACCTGAATATCATTTGAAAATCTGTGGGATGATGTGAAGCGGGCTGTCCATGCTCGGCGACCATCAAACTTAACTGAACTGGAATTGTTTTGTAAACAGGAATGGGTCAAATATACCTTCATCCAGGATCCAGGAACTCATTTAAAAGCTACAGGAAGCGACTAGAGGCTGTTATTTTTGCAAAAGGAGGATCTACAAAATATTAATGTCACTTTTATGTTGAGGTGCCCATACTTTTTGCATCGGTCAAATTTTGTTTAAATGCACATTTTCTGTTAGTACAATAAACCTCATTTCAATCCAGAAATATTACTCAGTCCATCAGTTATTATATGAAACTGAAATAGCTGTTGCAAAAACCCAAATTTTTTTAAAGAAAAAAGGTTAACATTAATAGGGGTGGCCAAACGTTTTCATATGACTGTGTGTGTATGTGTATGTATGTGTAATATTTTATACAGTACAGACCAAAAATTTGGACACACCTTCTCATTCAAAGAGTTTTCTTTATTTTCATGACTCTGAAAATTGTAGATTCACATTGAAGGCATCAAAACTATGAATTAACACAAGTGGAATGAAATATTTAACAAAGTGTGAAACTGAAAATATGTCTTATATTCTAGGTTCTTCAAAGTAGCCACCTTTTGCTTTGATTACTGCTTTGCACACTCTTGGCATTCTTTTGATGAGCTTCAAGAGGTAGTCACCGGAAATGGTTTTCACGTCACAGGTGTGTCCTGTCAGCTTTAATAAGTGGGATTTCTTGCCTGATAAATGGGGTTGGGACCATCAGTTGTGTTGTGCAGAAGTCTGGTGGATACACAGCTGATAGTCCTACTGAATAGACTGTTAGCTGCTTTTTCTTGCTAGAATACAAATTCTAAGTAAAGAAAAATGATTGGCCATTAATTTAAGAAATGGTCAGTCCGAAAAATTGGGAAAACTTTGAAAGTGTCCCCAAGTGCAGTGGCAAAAACCATCAAACTCTATAAAGAAACTGGCTCACATGAGGACCGCCCCAGGAAAGGAAGACCAAGAGTCACCTATGCTGCAGAGGATAAGTTTATCCGAGTCACCAGCTTCAGAAATCGCAGGTTAACAGCAGCTCAGATTAGAGACCAGGTCAATGCCACGCAGAGTTCTAGCAGTACACACATCTCTAGAACAACTGTTAAGAGGAGACTTTGTGCAGCAGGCCTTCATGGTAAAATAGCTGCCAGGAAACCCCTGCTAAGGACAGGCAACAAGCAGCAGAGGCTTGTTTGGTCTAAAGAACACAAGGAATGGACATTAGACCAGTGGAAATCTGTGCTTTGGTCTGAGGAGTCCAAATTTGAAATTTTTGTGTCCAACCACCGTGTCTTTGTGCAACGCAGAAAAGGTGAACGGATGGACTCTACATGCCTGGTTCCCACCATGAAGCATGGAGGAGGAGGTGTGATGGTGTGGGGGTTCTTTGCTGGTGACACTGTTGGGGATTTATTCAAAATTGAAGGCATACTGAACCAGCATGGCTACCACAGCATCTTGAAGTGGCATGCTATTCCATCCGGTTTGCGTTTAGTTGGACCATCATTTTTCAACAGAACAATGGGGTGCTACGCCAGATGACCTGGCCTCCTTAGTCACCAGACCTGAACCCAGTCAAGATGGTTTGGGGTGAGCTGGACCGCAAAGTGAAGGCAAAAGAGCCAACAAGTGCTAAGCATCTCTTGGAACTCCTTCAAGACTGTTGGAAGACCATTTCCGGTGACTACCTCTTGAAGCTCATCAAGAGAATGCCAAGAGTGTGCAAAGCAGTAATGAAAGCAAAAGGTGGCTACTTTGAAGAACATAAGACATGTATTCAGTTGTTTCACACTTTAAGTATTTCATTCCACATGTGTTAATTCATAGTTTTGATGCCTTCAATGTGAATCTATAATTTTCAGTCGTGAAAATAAAGAAAACTCTTTGAATGAGAATGTGAGTCCAAACTTTTGGCCTGTACTGTATATATACCTGGTTTGTTTTACTATCATAAACTTCTCATGCACGGTTATTTATATAATACGGTATGCCGGTCGCTTCCCTAAAAGGTCTGCTTCTCCTCTGGGAAGTGCAATGTTTTATGTCCGCTCCCTACTGTAGTTACACAATGTCTAGATGTAGTGTAATTTATGAATTTCCCATTTATACATTGGACCCCTCATAATTTTAACCAGTTTTAGATAAAATGTGTATTATTGAGTTTGGTGCAGTTCTTAAAGAACATTGTCACTAGTTATATTTGCATGTGGCCAATTTTTTCTTTTTGTAGTGGTTTTTTTTGTTTTTGTTTTTTTTTGGGGGGGGAGGAGGGTGGGGGTTCTTTCCCTTTTTCCAGGAGCCAACTTTATTTTTACATCAACCTAGTCATATGAGGGTTGCTTGTTTTTTTTCCGGCAAAATTTGTGGCCTTGAATGATATTTATTTTTTAATATAGTGGTTTGGAAGACATTCATTGAAAGAGTGGTGAAATGGGGAGAGAAACACAATACAAATTCCATTTTTTTTGGGTTTTGTTTTTATCGCATTTATTGTGTAGTAAAAATGACATGGCAAAATAATCTCCAAGTCAGTATGATTAGAATGATCACAGTTATTTGATCATTTTTAATTTTAGGGTGGTTTTTTTTTTTTTTTTTTTTTTTTTTTTTTTTTAAATTTGTTGGCATCACCATTTTCTGAAACCTGTAACGTTTTTATTTTCCTCCGTTTGATGTTATGTGACACCCTGGACCCCAGGGGTCACAGAATAACATCACATACACACACATCCCTCCCCTGGTCAGGAACACCAGTCAAATAAAACCCTTGTTGCCTCCCTCCAGGGTCTGATGTCCACACCAGGTGGGGCGGAGCCAGGTGGTTGGCCCCACCCACCGAGGATGTCACAGGCCTGGAGGCAGGAAAAGTAGTGAGTCAAGTTTGAGTTGGGAGTTGAGTGTGGAGAGTTGTAGTGAGAAAAGGACTCTGTGTCTGGGTCGGAGCCCAGGCACAATCAGCAAGGTCGGCAGACAGTGGTGGCCGTCTGCAGGAGTTGGTGGACGTCTGCGGAACCGTAGGACCGGGGTCAGGCGGTGGACCGCCGGTACCGAACCGGGGAGCGGATTGAAGCCAGGCACCAAGGCAGGGAACTCAGACCCTGACTAGGCTCGGAAGCCGCCGTAAAGGTCGAATTCTCGAATTGCGGTCTGGACCTCGGGTTCATTCCCAACCAAGTCCCGTCAGAAGGCAACAGCCCAACCCATCCGGATAAGAGCCACCGCCAATGGCCAGAGATCCAAGGGCCAGCGCCTGCGGACTACCCGTGTGAATCCATAGGGGTCAAACACTTACACATAGGTGCAGGGAACGACAGCCACCATCAACCCGTCCAGGGAGAGTGAAGACACCGCAGCCGGCTGCGGGCCCCGTCCATCCAGCCGTTTGGTTTACCAGAGACTCTGCTCTTGTCTGAGTGAGTACACCAGTGCAATCCGGCACCGCGCTGCACCGTAACGCTGCCCCCGCGTCCACGCTGCCTCCCCGCATCGGCACCTGCACCTACCCCTCCTCACTGCTCCCTAACCGGGGCCCCGGGACCAACAGCCCCTACCCACGGAGGAGTCAACACCTTCACTGCTCTCCGCCATCGCTCCCGGGATCCCCCGTCACCAGCAGCGGTGGTGGCCACCATCACCACAACCCGTGGGTGGCGTCACAACCGACATCCCATCACCAACCAACCTTCCCTCCCCTTTCACTCGTGGGCGAGGAGGCGCTGCCAGCGAACCCCCAGGCGAGCGGCATTCCCAACCCCCCCCCCCCCCTCCGCCCGCGACAGTTATATTAAAGCTTATTGTGCCATTTTGGAGTGCATGTGGTAATTTTTTTTTTTTTTCTTGCATTTTGTAGGGAGGCAATATATAATATCTATCTATATCTCTCTCATGTTGTCCTATGAAGCCTTAAAGTGGCAGACATGGGAGCCTTCAGCAGGCTCCTGGCTGCCTTAAGAAGCCATCTGCACCAATAAGACTACATGCACACACAAACTGCAACCAAAATGCACGTTGTCAGAGAGCCTGGAAATGTCCAGAAAATCATTTGTAATGTAGGTGCGTTTTTGGCGTTTTTTTTTTTTATATGCGTTTTTAATGCATTTTTTTTTTGTGACAAAAACGCATGAAAAACACTTGAAAAACGCACCAAAAACACACCAAATTGACAGCATGTGTTTTTTGATGCATTTTTTTTGTAACAAATGTTGACAAAAAACGCAAGAAGAATGAAAATGTTGCTGCTTTTTTGTCACAAACCTTTGTCAAAGAAAACTCTGACAAACTGCAATGTGCCCATAGCAAATCTGACTTCTCAAGACTTTGTTGGTAAGTCAAATGTCAGAAAGTTCTGACAACAAAACTGCACCGAAAAACGCGACAGAATACGCAGCGTGAGCATGTAGCCTAACTCCATGTTAATGCCGCTCTCAGTGATTTGACCGCATCATTACATGGTTAAACGGCAGTGATCAAAGCAATCTCTGGTGGTTGTTATTATTACATTAAGGTGCTGGCTGTGTAACACCCTTCATCTGATAGGCATAGTTTGAAGCAGCGCCATACAGGGTCGGATTAGGGTGCCAATGGCCCACCATGAATATTGACTCTGACAACTCGCTCTTCAGCTACATACAAATTTTAACTGAATATCCTGCACAAATTCCCAGCCAGAGATAAAGGATACTATGTGGTCTGCGACAGCTCTTGCATGTAATTTTCAGCCTTTGCTTTTATATATTTATATTAAAGAGGTGGTTCACTACCCAGCATAAGTGGCCACATTGCTGTAAAGCTTATAGGGAAGGCCTTTCTAATATACTTTGTGTAGTACATTCTAACTCTAAGCGGCTCTTATCGTGGTCCACTGATCCCCATCAAGTGACACCCACCCCGTCTTCCCGGGCTCAATGACCTGAGATCCAATGATGTCACGCAGGCCCGGACTGACCATAGGGCAATTCTAGCAAATGCCAGATGGGCCGGTCCCTGTGGTGGGCTGGTGCCCGTGGTGGGCCGCTGTATCTGCAGTCACCGCCGCGCTCCTCAGCAGTGTGTGCATTCCGGGCACACTAGCTGCAGCAGGAGGCAGCGCGCTGTTCTGTGCTGGCCCTGCTGTGTGACAGTGTGACCGGCATGCACACACTGTTGAGGAGCGCGGCGGTGCCAGTGACCGCAGCTTCCTCCTTCCTGTGCAAATGTATTTGCGTCTTTCAGACGTAAATACATTTGAATAGTGCGCCGGGACTGGGTCCCACCCCCGACGTGCAGCAACATGATGAGATCAGCACCTTGCTGACGTCATCACAGTGCTTTGGGCGCAGGATTAATTAATGGGGATGAGTGTGGAGGGGCTGAGGACACATAACGGGGAACATTTGTGAAGGAATACAGTTTTGTGACAGAGGGGGAGTACTGTATTCCGAGGGGGGAGGCAGGAGTGTGTAGTGAAGGGGTAGTGTAGGTTGTGTGTGTAGGGGGTGATGGGGGGAGGGGTGCATTGTATTATGTCTGGGGAGGGGGTAATGGAGGGTGCATTGTATTATGGTGGGAGGGGTAACGGGGGTGCATTGTATTTGTGTGTGTGTGTGGGCGCGGAGTCATTAATCGAGGACTAATTAGTGGGATATCTGTGATATTAGTCCTTGACCTGTCCGCATAGGTACAATCAATCCCCTGTAGTGACTGCAGCGCTTGTAGAGTGATTAGGACCACAGGTATGTGGTGGAACAATCCACAAATCAGGGAAGCAAAGGGCAGAAAATACATCACGGTCTGCTACACACTGCAAAAATTTGTCACATAGGGCCATACAGTGCTCACGTATGGCCATACAGTAATATATTACACAGTCACCACGCGAAAAGTGGGCCTGTGTACCCCCAAATGCCAGGGCTGAATTTTAGTCCCAGTCCGACCCTAATGTCACGTCAACTTGCAGTTGACCTGACGTCACCACGTCCGGCCCCAGTCTCCCTGATTGACTAGTCTGTGGGCGAAGTTTCACCGCTCATCACAGCCCAGCATCTTTCCTTCTTGCTGCGCTCTGTAGCGAAAGAGAGAGAGCGCACGCAAGATGCTGGACTGTTATGAGTGGTGGTATGCTGCCCACAGCCCAGTCACTCAGGGAGCCTGGGGCCCGTCTGTGATGTCTCATCAACTTCCAGGTGACCAGACATCACCGTGTCTGAGGTCACAAAGCCTAGGAGTCGCTTGATGTGGATGAGCGGACTGCGATAGTGCCTGCTCAGAGGCAGAATGTACTACACAAGGTATTTGAGAAAAGCCTTCACTATGAGTTTTACAGCGATATGGCCACTAATACTGAGTAGTGAACCACCTCTTTAATTGAGATGCTATGTAGTGCCTTTGTCTGCATATAGTGTGTGAAGTGTGCTGTGATTGGTCAATGTAATAAAATTGTCCTAGGGTACACTGCTTGAGTTTCCCATGCACTTTGGGGGCTTATCAGAGATCGTGCACTGGCCTTTAACTGCATTACTATTACAGTCTTGTATTCATGGTACAGGCATGTTTGCCGAATACACGTGAGACTCATAAAGGGCCTATGTATGTGATATATTTGGCATCCGTTGCATTGGGATGGAATTTAGCTAGTGCACATTGTGTCCAATGTACAAAGTGTAGTGAAGATGAGTGACCAGATCGCATGGCTCCATTCCAATTCAGCTAAACGGGACGAAAGTAATAGGGCATTGGCTATGGGACTGCACTATGAATGAATAAAGTTATGCAAAACGCCTTTAGGTTCTGTGCCCACGTAGCGTATTTTCATGCAGTTACGCTGCGTTCTGCACCGCAGCGTAACTGCATGCGTCCTGCGTCTCCAGCACAATCTATGAAGATTGTGCCTAATCCATGCCCACGTGGCGTATTAGAACGCAGCACTTTGGCTACTGCGTTCTAATACGCCAGCGTTTTGTCAAAAGTTTGTGACAAAAAAAAATGCAGCATGTTCATTCTTCCTGCGTTTTTGTCAACATTTGTCACAAAAACGCAGCAAAAACGCATGTTGTGAAAAACGCACCAAAAACGCACCTACAATTACAAGCGGTTTTTGACATATCCAGGCTCTCTCTGACAAGGTGCAGTTTTGGCTGCAGTTTGTGAACACAAATAGATGCAGCGTGTGCATGTAGCCTTAAACTGGAAATGGATATCCATTTGTAGTTGAATCAGCTGTTTGAGGTATGATGCTCGTATTGTATCATAATGAATTTCAAGGACTAAGATCATCTGAAAAAAAAAGTAAAAATAAAACCATCTTATGCAACTTTTTTTTTTTTTTTTTTTTTTTATATTTTGCGGCAGAAAAATTTTGCTGCAAGTACTCAAATTGTCTCTCCAGCAAAGGAGATGAACTCTAGCGCAGCGCCACCTATTGGAAGTAGCGATCCTAAAAGTCAAATGTGGATTTTTAGCAATCCTTTGCATATGACCTAGGCTATATAAGCCAGATCAGAATCCCAATTTGCAGACACGGTGTTTCGGGGTGCTTGCCCCTCGTCAGTGCAAAGTATGGGGTGTCTGATCTGGCTCATGAGAAGCTTTGTGGGGACCACGGGGGGACACTATTCTCCTTAAGGAGACTTTGCAAGCCAGTCTGGCTGTAAGTACTGAACGTGTATGTGTATCCTTCATATGCAAATTAGTTGTTCAGGTGCCCTGGTGAAATTTTTCTGATGTTTCCATATCCCCTCAATAGTGACATTCAGGATCTGGCTCCTACAAGATCTAGTTGCACCCTAGATTTGTTTGGATGCTTTCATAATACCGCAGGTGGCGTTCTGCACTATTGCCTAGATTTAATAATGCTCAAATAATCATTCTGTGAACTCCATGGAGAGTTTTGCTCCTATGTGGGTTTTTTTTTTTTTCATTTAAAGTTTAATCTAACTTCAATTAAGTAATTAGATCGGAGGCTCACTGTGTTTCGCCCCGGGATATTCGTCTATTTAACTTCATCCGTATTTCTGTGTTGCATTACTTCACAGCAAGATACATAGAGGCTAAGTTCTTGTATAAAGGAAGTGGGAAAGCAGATGTGTCATATTAAACTAATTTATTGGAAATGTTTGCCTTTTGATCCCTGTTAAATGAACAAATAAAATCCTGAGGACAGGAAGAACAGGAGTGTGTGTTTATACTGCGCTCCTGTCCAACATCAGCAAGTCATATGTGCGATAAATGGCTTACTCGTCTCCAAAAGGTTGGAGCATAAACAAAATATGGCGGCTAAATACTAAGGGGAAGATTTATTGCTCTAGACAATTTTATTGCCTTACTGAACCATCTTGAAAAGTATCTTGAAAAGAAGATATAACTAAATGGAGTCTAGAAAAGTGATCAGATTAATCAATAGCCTGTAATATTAATGTAAAACGTAGACCAGCCAAACGGAGGCTTAGGGGATGGATTGTATTTGTGCATACTTTTATTTTATTCTTTGGCCTAAACCGTCTTGACTTAATAAACTGACTTCACATCTGGTTCCAGTATGTGGCGTATGCATATCCCTTGTACATTGTTGTTGACAAGATTTTGGAAAGCTCTTTATATGTAAACCCTAACCTCAACAAAGAGAAAAAAATCATTCTTTATAATATCCACATTTTATAAAGAAATTTGATTAGTAATGTAGACTGAATTGGAACCAAATGCTGCAAAGATGGGTGTAATGGCCTGCAGGCTATGTAAAGTACCCATCTAGGTCACTAGTAATTTTTGCTTAAAGTAAAAGTGATGCAAATTACTTTTTTTTTTTTTTTTTTTTTTTTTTATTAATTATATAATTTTTACTACAAATTGACTAATTTAACGTGTTTTTTTTTTTTTTGCTTATTTCTTTCTGCTTTGTGTGTAAGTGTTTTGAGCACAACACTTACACACCTCAAATACGGCAGCCCCTGTACATACAAGGGCATCTGAATAAATTAGAATATCAAAAAGTTAATTTATTTGAAAAATTCAATACAAAAAGGGAAACTCCTATATTGTATAGTCATTACACACTGATCTATTTCAAGTGTTTTTATTTCTATTAATGTTGGTGATTATGGCTTACAGCCAATGAAAACCCAAGCCATTATGTCAGAAAATTAAAATTTTTATATAAGATCAACTGAAAAATTATTTTAAACTCAGAAATGTTGGCGCCTACTAAAAGTCTGTACAGTAAATGCCGCAATACTTGGTCAGGTTTCTTTTGCATGAATTACTGCATCAATGCTCTGTGGCATGGAGGCGATCAGCCTGTGGCACTGCTGAGGTGTTATGGGAACCCAGGTTGCTTTGATAGCAGCATTCAGCTCATCTGCATTGTTGGGTCTGGTGTCTTTCATCTTCCTTTTTGACAATACCCCATAGATTCTCTATGGGGTTTAGGTCAGGCGAGTTTGCTGGCCAATCAAGCACCGTAATACTGTGGTTGTTAAACCAGGTATTGGTACTTTTTGGCAGTGTGGACAGGTGCCAAATCCAGTTGCAAAATGCAATTTCCATGTTCAAAAAGCTTGACAGAGGGAAGCATGAAGTGCTGTAAAATTTCCTGGTAGACAGCTGCGCTGACTTTGGTCTTGATGAAACACAGTGGACCTACACCAGCAGATGACATGGCTCCCCAAACAATCACTGATTTTGGAAACTTCACACTAGACCGCAATCAGCTTGGATTGTGGCCTCTCTACTTTTCCTCCAGACTCTGGAACATTTATGTCCAAATGAAATGCAAAATTTACTTTCATCTGAAAATAACATCTTGGACCACAGAGCAACAGTCCAGCTCTTTTTCTCCTTGGCCCAGGTAAGACTCTTCTGGAGTTATCTATTGGCCATAAGTGGCTTGACACAAGGAATGTGACAGTTGTAGCCCATGTCCTGGATACGTGTGTGTGTGTGTGTGTGTGTGTTGGCTCTTGAAGCACTGACTCCAGCAGCAGTCCACTCCTTATGAATCTCCCCCAAATTTTTGAATGGCCTTTTCTTAACAGTCCTATCAAGGCTGCGGTTATCCTGGTTGCTTGTGCACCTTTTTCTACCACACTTTTTCCATCCACTCAACTCTCCATTAATATGCTTGGATACAGGACTCTGAACAGCCAGCTTCTTTAGTAATGACCTTTTGTGGTTTACCCTCCTTGTGGAGTGTGTCAACGACTGCCTTCTGGACATTTGTAAAGCCAGCAGTCCTCCCCATAATGGTGTAGTCTACTGAATCAGATTAAGGGACCATTTTAAACCCTTAGGAAGCCTTTGCAGGTGTTTTGTGGTAATTCTAATTTTCTGAGATAATGAACTTTTGGGTTTTCATTGGCTGTAAGCCATAATTGTCAACATTAAAAGAAATATACACTTGAAATGGATCACGCTGTTTGTAATGACTATATAATGGGTTTTCCCTTTTTTATATTGAATTACTGAATTTAACTTTTTGAGGGATATTCTAATTTATTGAGATGCATTTGTAGGACACTGTGTGGTCAGTATCAGAGAGAATCTCATGCATTGTGGCTGCCTCCAGCACATTATACTACTGCTTCCATAGAAGTAGGCAGAACAGTGTCTTAAGCTGGTGTCACACACAGCGACAACGACGTCGCTGCTACGTCACCATTTTCTGTGACGTTGCAGCGACGTCGCTGTCGCTGTGTGTGACATCCAGCAACGACCTGGCCCCTGCTGTGAGGTCGCCGGTCGTTGCTGAATGTCCAGCTTCATTTTTTGGTCGTCACTCTCCCGCTGTGACACACACATCACTGTGTGTGACAGCGAGAGAGCGACGAAATGAAGCGAGCAGGAGCCGGCACTGGCAGCTGCGGTAAGCTGTAACCAGCGTAAACATCGGGTAACCAAGGGAAGACCTTTCCCTGGTTACCCGATATTTACCTTCGTTACCAGCCTCCGCTCTTGCTGCCAGTGCCGGCTCCTGCTCTGTGCACATGTGGCTGCAGTACGCATCGGGTAATTAACCCGATGTATACTGTAGCAAGGAGAGCAAGGAGCCAGCGCTAAGCAGTGCGCGCGGCTCCCTGCTCTCTGCACTGTGACATGTAGCTGCAGCACACATCGGGTTAATTAACCCGATGTCTACTGTACCTAGGAGAGCAAGGAGCCAGCGCTAAGCGCGGCTCCCTGCTCTCTGCACATGTAGCACAGCGACGTTATGATCGCTGCTTCTGCTGTGTTTGACAGCTAAGCAGGGATCATAACAGCGACTTACAAGGTCGCTGTTACGTCACCGAAAATGGTGACTTAACAGCGACGTCGTTGTCGCTGTCGCTTAGTGTGAACCCAGCTTTAGTCCACTTCTACTGGAGCAGTAGTGTAAAGTGGGGATCATATATTAAATACATTAGATACTGCGTATCTATCTCATCCTGTGATACAGTCCACTGAGCTCTATATCTAATCTTATCATGTGATATACTTTACTGGGCCCTTTATCTAATCACTGCAGGTGATACAGTCCGTGTATCTAACCCCAGGGAATCATACAGCGAGCAGCACCAACTAACAGAATCGTCCTCGGTAAAGGCCCTGTCACACTAAGCAACATCGCTAGCAACATCGCTGCTAACTAACAACTTTTGTGACGTTGCTAGCGATGTTGCTGTGTGTGACATCCAGCAACAACCTGGCCCCTGCTGTGAGGTCGTTGGTTGTTGCTGAATGTCCTGGGCCATTTTTTAGTTGTTGCTGTCCCGCTGTGAAGCACAGATCGCTGTGTGTGACAGCGAGACAGCAACAACTAAATGTGCAGGCAGCAGGAGCCGGCTTCTGCGGAGGCTGGTAACCACAGTAAACATCGGGTAACCAAGAAGCCCTGTCCTTGGTTACCCGATATTTTCCTTTGTTACCAGCCTCCACCGCTCTCACTGTCAGTGCCGGCTCCTGCTCTGTGCACATGTAGCTGCAGGACACATTGGGTTAATTAACCCGATGTGTGCTGTAGCTAGGAGAGCAGGGAGCCAGCGCTAAGCATTGTGCGCTGCTCCCTGCTCTGTGCACATGTAGCTGCAGTACACATCGGGTAATTAACCCGATGTGTGCTGTAACTAGGAGAGCAGGGAGCCAGCGCTCAGTGTGCGCTGCTCCCTGTTCTCTGCACGTGTAGCTCCGTGCGCTGGTAACCAAGGTAAATACGGGTTGGTTACCCAATATTTACCTTAGTTACCAAGCGCAGCATCTTCCACGCGGCGCTGGGGGCTGGTCACTGGTTGCTGGTGAGCTCACCAGCAACTCGTGTAGCGACGCTCCAGCGATCCCTGCCAGGTCAGGTTGCTGGTGGGATCGCTGGAGCGTCGCAGTGTGACATCTCACCAGCAACCTCCTAGCAACTTACCAGCAATCCCTATCGTTGTTGGGATCGCTGGTAAGTTGCTTAGTGTGACTGGACCTTAACACATTCGACATGTCAAGATCACTTTGTAGTCACCAACAAAATGGCTCAGCACTGTGATCCTAAACTTCATCCCCACCTTATCTTTTTGCAAACGCAGAAAAGGGTGATACGAGACACATGCAAACAAATCCAGCCCACATTTACTGCAGCCGTAATGTGAGCTAGTTGTACTAGCAAATTTCAGCAGCTGCGCCCCCTAGTGTTTAAAAGTGGAAAATATCAAAACATTTATATTTTACTCCATTAAAAATAAATTTATTTAAAGAAAAAAAAATGATCTAATACTTATTTTCCCTTTTTTAAAGGATTGTCCACTATTGCACAACATTTTATTAAAGGGCTCAAGGATGTGACCTGTGCCTCTCCTCCATACTCAGCGCAGCACTCTTCGCTATTCTGCTGGGAGCAATATTCAGCAAGTGTCTGAAATGGAAGCAACAGCCAGTCAATGGGCACCGATCCGGTGGATCATTCATGGTTTTTTTTTTTTTTTTTGGTTTTTTTTATTATTTTCCTTGGTTGAAAGTTGAATGTTGCAGCCAGTGAGTTAGCTGTTGATAACAGCAGGGGATGCAGCACTGATTTTAGAGGAACATCTTTAAAGCTAAACTAAGGCTATGTTCACACAGGGCTTTTTTGATAAGTTTTTGCTGCGTTTTTTAGCTGCAGATTTGCCTTGCTTTTATGGAAATAATGCTAATAAAAAGCTGCTTTTTACAGTACCAGCAAAGTTGTGATTTCTGATATCTCATGTACACACACATACAGATTTTTTTCCTGACTGTTTTATCAAATACCTGCGTTTTTGCTGCAGATTTCAAAGAATGAGCAGGTCAATTCTTTGCAGCGTTTTTGCAACATGTTTTCATTGATACAACCCATTTTGTAGAAAAAACGCACCAAAAACGCAGATTACTCAAATATGATTTCCTGCCACAATATCAGGTTTTTGTCAGGCAAAAAAAAAATTACCTAAAAAGCCCTGTGTGAACATAGCCTAAGGAGTCAAGTAAAAGATAACATGTTCTTCACCCATAATCTCTATAAGGTCCATATTTCCCACAGTGTATCCCTAGGTCTCTGCTTATGTAGTATTTTCCGTTGGCAGCAGTGGTGCCAGAACAGAAGACAGAAATTCTGGTGAGACAAAGTTTAATTAGCACAAATTAGGCTGAAGGCAGAGCCAGCAGCAGACAATAGAACATAGTTTGAGACTGAACATCGCAAGGATTAACACACTTTTGCTGCCCAGGAATAAATGGATGTGGTGGTTCAATCCTAGGTTAGTGTGGTGGCTATAATCCTCAAGAGGGTTGGAGCCCATGGTGACTGGTGGTAGATGGAAGCATTGTCAGGAGTAGAGATGAGCAAACCTTTTGGAGGTTTGGTTCGCCAGGGACCGTCGAACCTTGTTTTTGAACCTGACCTGATCCAAACCTCAATGGAAGTCAGTAATTGGGCATTTCATGGCACCACCCACATGCTGCCATTTTGAAAAAAAAGGTGTGTGTGTGTGTACTGCATCTAATCATGCGGATTTTACTTTGAACCTGAACTTCTGTTTTTTTGGGTTTGTTTGTTTTTTGTTTTTTTCTAAGTTGGTTTCCGAACTTAAACCTTGAACTTCGAACTTCAGGTTCACTCATTTCTACTCGAGCATGAATGCAATACATCAAAGATATGAAATCGAGTGCAGAATGCCCAGCATTAATAGTACCAGAAGTCTGGGTTTTCTTTGATTTAGCAGGGTGCCCTTCTTTATTAGTAATGGAAAGGTTTTGTCTTTTAATGGTGTCAGTGGTATGCAGACTCATTAGTCTCATTAAAGGTACCAGCAAGTGTGCCCCATTAATAGTATGATGACTATTAGTGTGCGTGCCCATGATCACTATTTGCAGCGGTTTGGACGCAGCCTACTCAAGCTGCATCCAAACCGCTGTAGTGTATAGTACAAGCATAGTGGTTGGGATTTCTAGAAATGCTGTGCGGACAGGAGGGTGCGAATCTGATGCATATGATGTGGTCCTGTGGGAACATTGAAGATTACTGGAGGGCAGTACTAGATTTGGTTAGACAAGTTTTCAATATCCGTCTACAGCCAAGACCTATTATATGTATCCTGGGTCTACTGGAGGGGGGGGGGTGGACTTGAGTTCGCCGGTAATGGTCGGTATTACACGTCTCTTGTACCAGGCTAGGAAACTGTTGGCCTACCACTGGTTGGACCCAGCGCCTCCGGTCATCGGGGATTTTAGGGAAAGAGTAAACGCTATACTTCGACTGGAGAGAGGAGTATACCTTAAAAGAAATGCATTGAAAAAGTTCTATAAGATCTGGGGGGCATGGTTCGATACCCCAGGCCTTCCCTCCTCGGCGTTACTGCAGGACAGTGCGAGCGACCTGGTCCTTCTCCTTCTGACCGGTTAACAAATTTCCTCAAATAGGGTGATATGCGTACTGCTGGAAGGTGTGTGCATGTATATGTGTGCATGTATGTGTGTGTGTGCGTGCGTGCGTGCGTGCGTGTATGTATATGTGTGTGTGTATGTATGTATATATATATATATATATATATATATATATATATATATATATATATATATATATATATATATATATATATATATATATATATATATATATATATATATATATATATATATATATATATATATATATATATATATATATATAATGATGCTGGGTAAGCTATACTATGGAGAATATATTGGGAAATAATATGCACTTTGAGACCCATATTGAAATGAGACGTGGACTGCGGGTGCATTGTTTATTATGTTATTTGTGTGGTTTTTCTTATTGACTAAAGGTTTTTTCCCTTTCTGTGATATTTCTATGGAGGGAATTATTTTATGTGTTGTATAATTTTGATGTTAAATAAAAATGAACCTGATTTAAAAAAAAAATAAAAAAAAAAATGCTGTGCTTCTTTTCTTCTTTTTTTTTTTTTTTTTTTTTTTTTTTTCAGCAGCAAACACTGACCTGCGGTGTGTCTATCCAGACCGCAGCATGTCAATTGTTTGCTGCGGAATTGCCTACGTCCTCCGTAGGGAGAACACAAGTGAACACAAGTGAAAGACTGCAGCGCACTGAACCCTGATCATGGGTACAAGCAGCTGCGGTCTCCTGCGGAGGAGACGTGCGCCCGCCCCCCACCCCGGGTCAGGACTCTGAACGCAGCGAGTCCTGATCGTGGGCACGTACCCTTAGGGTGCCATTCTGAATGTTTCCCACTAGAAATCCAGATCACCTCTCAAAACAAAAAAAACAACACACAATTACTTGTAACTTTTTTTTTAAATTTGTCGTCTGTGTCCCCGGGATGCTCTTATAGACCAGAATTATGGATGTGGAGGAACTTTGAAACACCATATTTTCTTAGCAATACTTCTGCCGGGATTTTATTTTTTATGTAGGCGAAATAAAACACAATTTTGCTTTTTATTGTGGCATCCTTGGAGTATCGCTAACCTCCAGTATAGCCTTTGGCAGAAAAAGGCTGTGCATCTTTTAACCCCAGAATGCATACCTCGTGCCTCGCAGGCCTGCTAGGTTACTTGTTTTCTATTGTAGATTCCTATGGTTGCGCGTTCTAGGGTTAATATAATGTTTGGTGGTCTTCCCACTCTCCTCCATCATATGATTTGGGGGGGGAGGGGGGGATTGGCATGTTGAAAGCGGCAGCGTTCGCCCTTTACTCATTGAAGACTTGTGCACACTCAGTTTCAGTGATCATTCATGTATGTGGGGGATGGCTGGGTTGGGGTAGAGAGAGATGTGGTTTTTCTAGTTATGATAAAATAGGACTCGGTAGGACCACTGTAATTTTAAGATGAGCAATAAAGAGAAGCCAATATAGTCTTCAACAACATCTTTGTTTTGCTGGAAGGATTAAGTCTTTCCTGAGGATTCTGAACTATAAAGCTGTGTTTTCTGAGTAACTGGTGTTTACTGTATGACTAATGGTCAGTGTGTTCCATTTAATTTCTCCTTACCAGTCCTGACCTCCTTGAGCTTGGCAGTACAGATGTGTGTTTTCAGGACGTCCTTATATAACCCAGAGTCTAAATCTGATCTATGACTCCAGAGGTGATGTAGTTGAAGGATAAACATCTCAAAAGTGTCGGAAGAGAACTTCCTAAAAAATAGTTGGCAAAAGTGGAAAGACAAACATGTCCCGGTTCTAGAAACCGTTACATCTGTAGATCTCTACATCCACTATGTTGTTTCCTTATAAACTTGCACACGAGCCCAGCATGTTGGAAGTGTGTTAGCCACCCACAGTACTTAAAGGTTGCCAAGTGTCTCTCCTTGGCAGTGGTCATATTTTCCAGCGGTAAAGTCACTTATGTTTAATTACTGAGGATTTTTGGTTTCTTGTGTTTTGCTGCCAAGTTACCACACGCCCTATTTTTTTCATTTGAATAAAGTTTGCAAAGACTATACTGCTTTCATATGGCTGAAATGTTAGACGAATCATTGATGGTACTAAATGTTGGTATATGGTAATTGTGTGATGATTAAATGAATGAAATGGCCACGAAAAATGTATGATCTCTGGGGACCTGACCCCCAGTTTGACCTATGTTGGACTCCTAGGTTAGTTTGCCCCTAATCTGTCCAACCTTCACATAGATTTTCTCACGGTTTTGATGGCCAAGACAATTGGAAGACTGTAATAATGAACATGGTTTGCGTTTATTACTTGTTTTTTTTTTTTATTTCTTAGATTTTTTTTAAAAATGCATGGTAGAAGAAAAAAAACTACATAGTACCTTTTTGAAGTGGAACCTGAAAGAAATCCCATCAAAACTGAGAATCTACTTGAAGGTTGAACAGATTAGGCGTAAAACACACGGCGAGAAAAACGGCGCGAATGGAGTGCGATAAAACATCGCATTCCACTCGGACCAATATTAGCCTGTGTCAGCACACATGAGCGATTGTTTTCTCGGTCCGATTAGGGTTGAGAAAATAATCGAAGCATGCTGCGATTGTTATGCAAGACTTTCTCTCACACCCATTCAAGTGTATGGGGTGAGAGAAAAATCACACTGCACTCACGGTATACCACGAGTGCAGTGCGAGAATGGCAATAGCCAGTTACAGAGGAGAGAGGGAGATGAATCCCTCCCCCCCCCTCCTCAGAGCCGGCCCGCCCCCCGCAGCTGAGGTTCGCTCGCACAGTTGGACCTCCGTTGCAGGGACACTAGCATGACGCTCTGCTCTGCTGTACTACCAGCTTGAGCCGAGTGTCATGCGAGGGGATCGCAGTAATCCCCATGTGGCCCCAGCCTTAGGGACAAACTAGTCATTGTCAAAAGGCTTCAGGAAACTTTTTGGGAAAAGAAAAACTCTTAAAAAAATAACAGCGTAAGAAGATTTTTTTGAATACTTAAAAATGGTCTGTCTCAGTTTTACATTAACTGGACAGTCGCATATTGGAAGCCACTGGAACATCCAATGAATCAGCCTGTGGCCTACTTGATTACAGCTAAACCTGGGGTTTCAGGGGTAACAGATGGATCTTAGAGTATGAGGGTGGAGCAATGATCTTCCTGCTAGACAAAAATCTCAAATGTTATAAATTGTAAATTACACATGGGAAGGCCTGTAAAGATTGTCCCAAGAGGTCCAGCAGCTTCACATTTGGACCAACATTGTGCTGATGAGGGCTAAGAAGCCAGAAACGGCTAAATTCAAGTTGGCTCTCTACAGCTTATAGTCTTCTATTTATTTCAGTGCTATTTTACAGGACACAGTTGCAGAGCTAGCGGTTGAGGTATGTGAGAAGGCCCCAAAGACCCTCTGCCAGTTGAGTCAACAATTATTCTAAATGGCATATTGTAAGTGGGGGGACACAGATTTTTCCATTGCTTATCTTTAGTTTACTTGGTAAACAAGGTGAAAAGGAATGATCTCCATGGCTCCAGGCTTTATCCTAAAATGAGGAATAGACCTCTTGTTTTGAGGATTTACAGTAAACATGAATCTCAAGCAGTTTCTATTGTCATAAAGTCCAATATAACAAAATTGTGACGGAGATCCTCATCTTTATGCATAGTTTATAGAAAACCTATAGATAGATAAGGAATGCTCCACGTTTTTCATGCTCACCATACAGATACCAATTACCAGTGTGGGCTACTCGGTCATGCAAAATCTTGTGTGTAACAATCAAAATGACTGCTGGAGCAACATTGTAAATGTGAACAGGGTGCTAGCCAAAAAATACACAATCTATATGAAGTGAAAGCTGCACACCAAATTCAGAGAAATATGAACAAGCATAACTGCTTTATGATACATAAGGAATGAAAAATACAACTAGCCATATGAAAAATGGAAAAAAATGTAAATGTGACATTGCATAACTGCTGAGGATTATTTGAGAAGAGAAAAAAGATATTTTAGCTAATGTATTGATCAATTCATTACTGCCCCATAACCAACTTCACGGTAATCTCTTATTTATGGGGTCCCTAACCAAATGTTACCTCTATGAGGTTGAAACCTGCTGTGTATGCGAAGCAAGGTACCTGGCTATATAGGAAATGGAATAATCATGCCTAAAGGGAGGGACTGGGTTCTCAGACAGAAAAAAAAAATGCATAACAATCAAAATGACTGCAAGAACACCATTGTAAATGTGAACAGGGTGCTAGCCCATAAATAAGAGATTACCGTGAAGTTGGTTATGGGGCAGTAATTAATTGATCAATAAATTAGCTAAATATATTTTTTTTCTCAAATAATCCTCAGCAGTCATGCAATGTCACATTTAAAAATATTTTCCATTTTTCATATGGCTAGTTGTATTTTTCATTCCTTATGTATCCTAAAGCAGTTATGCTTGTTCATATTTCTCTGAATTTGGTGTGCAGCTTTCACTTCATATAAATCTTGTGTGTAGGTAACAGTAGGGATGCTTATATTTTATTCATATGGTGTGAATGAATCCAAATACAATGTATAGGGTTATACTTTAATCAAAACTATTTAAAATAATATATTGTATTTCTGTGTTTGTTTTGCAGAGCACATGTGCACAGTGGTGTACTTTGATGACTGCATGTCTATCCATCAGTGTAAAGTTTCCTGTGAGTCTATGGGCGCGTCGAAATACCGGTGGTTTCACAACGCTTGTTGCGAGTGTGTTGGGCCAGAGTGTATAGACTATGGTAGTAAGACCGTAAAATGTATGAACTGCATGTTCTGAGGGCATGGTCCTCAGGCTTTTACTGCCCATTGTATAGAACTGCATTCCTAACACTAATGTGTATAATCCGTGCTGAACAAAAGTAGTACATGACACTGCCCATTTGGAGAAAATGGTAAGGAACAACGTGTCACATAGAAAGGAGCATTCAATTTTTGGCAACATTTCTTTTTGTTTTGTTTTTATACTCTAGATGTATGTAAATGTTTTTAGGTTGCTGTGTACCATTTCAGATTGTATTTTTTGAAAACCGTGTAAAATTAAATTTTATTTACTATATTACAATTAATGTCTTTACATTTGGGAGAGCAACATTTCTGTAACATAAAAAGGTTTGATGTGGTACAGATATTATGTCTTAAATAGATATTGCCAGGAATTGTATAGCAAAGGCATTTTTTACTGCGAAAGTATAATATTTGTATTTTTTTTTTTCTTATGTTTTTGTTTTGTTTTTTAATTTGTTGCACTTTTGGTCAATATGAAATGTTTTATAAATCAATTTTACTTACTTTTTTGTATCTTGTGGTTTTTGTTCCTATTATCTGGGGGAAAAAAGATCTTTTAGTAACCTAGAAGACAGAAGAAAGACTTTCAAATTTACTGCTTAAAATACTAGAAATACTAATGATCATAATATAACAATGTATACATCTGTTTATGGATAAACCTGACATCATACAGAGTCATAGGTAGTGATGAGAATGTAAATCTCTCCCATTGACTACACACTTATAACATGCAAAAGCCATTGAAGAGCCAAAGAATTACATATCCGGTAACAAATTTAAACTTAATTTTTGCCAGAGCTGTAGCTTGACAACCAAAAATACAAGGTAATAAAAACAGCAGTCTTTTTTTTTTTTTTGGCTATGTGCCCATGATGAGTTTTTGACATTGTGTGTTTTTTCACTGCATCAAACACACAGTATCTTACAGTTTCAGCAGGGTGGATGGGATTTATAGAAATCGGGTGTAAAGCCTACAACATATCAATTTCTTTTGCAGATACGCTGAATTTTATTCGTAGACTTTCCCCATAGACCTGCATTAGATGCAGAAAATCCGCAAGTAAAAAACACATGCGTTTTTAGTGTGCTGCCATGGTGGAAACACCAAGCATGCAGTAAAAATGACACACACTATTTGGTCATCAGTAAACATCCACTGTTATATCATGAAGAAAGAAAAAGAAAATTGCGATCGAATACCCAATGTATGAAAGGGAAAAACTTTATTAGTCAGGTGAAAAGATGATTGCGTGCGACACAAAGAAACAAGATTAAGGCGCACATTCCAGGGGGAACCCAAGATACCATAATTGGACCATATGATGCACAAACAAGTTGTTGGTAATTTATACTAGATGTATAATTACACTCCGGAAAATTATTTCTTAACATGTAAATAGTTGTGTGTGTGTGTGTGTGTGTGTGTGTGTGTGTGTGTGTGTGATATATATATATATATATATATATATATATATATATATATATATATATATATATATATATATATATATATATATATATATATATATATATATATATATATATATATATATATATATATATATATATATATATATATATATATATATTTTAAATATAATATTTTATTGTTATGCCACCACCAAAAAATATAAAAAAATAAATTAATATCGTTAACTCTAACACTCCCCGAAGGGTGCCCATAACCAGTGAATAGGGGGGGTACTAAAGCCTGCTTTACACGTTGCAATTAGTTGTACAATCGCATTTGCGATGTGACACGCCCAGGTTGCATACGGGATCTTATGAGATTGCACGTAGGTCGTTCATTTGCTGTCACACGAGCGTTAGTAGTCTAGGTTAAATTGATCAATTTTGTGTGTGATCCTTTAGATCATGTGTTCTGTGACGTATGCATTGGGCACTTTTTTTTTTTTTATATTTATTGACTTGCCAAGCGTGTGTAATGTGTAGGGATGCGTTTTTACTATGTCATCTGCCATTCAGCTCTGCTACATGGCCGCTAACAGCAGACACAGACAGCCATGTAGCAGAGATGAATGGCAGGTGACAGCAGACAGAGCCGTACTGTCAGAATGAACTCGGGTGAACTTCACCCGACTTCATTGTCATGCTGCGGCTTTGTCTGTGCCGGGTCCTGATTAGCGGTCACCTGTGAAGGGCTCACCGGTGACCGCTAAACTCCTAAGTGACTGAAGTTTCCCCCCCCTCTCTTATATACTCACCGATCCCCGATCTGCGGCGCTGCACAGTGTTCACACTGCTCCGGCAGCTTTTACTGTTTTGAAAAAGCCGGCCGCCCATTAAACAATCTTGTATTCCCTGCTTTCCCCGCCCACCGGCGCCTATGATTGGTTACAGTGAGACACGCCCCCACTCTGAGTGACAGGTGTCACACTGCACCCAATCACAGCAGCCGGTGGGCGTGTCTATACTGTGTAGTGAAATAAATAATTAAATAATTAAAAAAAAACGGCGTGCGGTCCCCCCCAATTTTAAAACCAGCCAGATAAAGCCATACGGCTGAAGACTGGTATTCTCAGGATGGGGAGCTCCACGTTATGGGGAGCCCCCCAGCCTAACAATATCAGCCAACAGCCGCCCAGAATTGCTGCATGCATTATATGCAACAGTTCTGGGACTGTACCCGGCTCTTCCCGATTTGCCCTGGTGTGTTGGCAAATCGGGGTAATAAGGAGTTATTGGCAGCCCATAGCTGCCACTAAATCCTAGATTAATCATGTCGGGCGTCTCCACAAGATACCTTCCATGATTAATCTGTAAGTTACAGTAAATAAACACACACACACCCGAAAAAATCCTTTATTAGAAATAAAAAACACAAACCTATACCCTGGTTAACCACTTTAATCAGCCCAAAAAAGCCCTCCATGTCCGGCGGAATCCAGGATGCTCCAGCGTCGCATTCAGCTCTGCTGCATGGAGGTGACCGGAGCTGCAGAAGACACTGCCGCTCCTGTTACTTCCACGCAGCAACTGAAGATAGCCGCGCGATCAGCTGAGCTGTCACTGAGGTTACCCGCTGTCACTGGATCCAGCGGTGGCCGCGGGTAACCTCAGTGACAGCTCAGCTGATCGCGCTACTCCCCGCCGCTCCTCTCGCCTCCACGCAGCAACTGAGGTGAGTAGCGCGATCAGCTGAGCGGTTACTGAGGTTACCCGCGGCCACCGCTGGATCCAGTGACAGCGGGTAACCTCAGTGACAGCTCAGCTGATCGCGCGGCTATCTTCAGTTGCTGCGTGGAGGTGACAGGAGCGGCGGTGTCTTCTGCAGCTCCGGTCACCTCCATGCAGAAGAGCTGAATGCGACGCTGGAGCATCCTGGATTCCGCCGGACATGGAGGGCTTTTTTGGGCTGATTAAAGTGGTTAACCAGGGTATAGGTTTGTGTTTTTTATTTCTAATAAAGGATTTTTTCGGGTGTGTGTGTGTGTTTATTTACTGTAACTTACAGATTAATCATGGAAGGTATCTCGTGGAGACGCCTGACATGATTAATCTAGGACTTATTGGCAGCTATGGGCTGCCAATAACTCCTTATTACCCCGATTTGCCAACGCACCAGGGCAAATCGTGAAGAGCCGGGTACAGTCCCAGAACTGTTGCATATAATGTATGCGGCAATTCTGGGCGGCTGTTGGCTGATATTGTTAGGCTGGGGGGCTCCCCATAACGTGGAGCTCCCCATCCTGAGAATACCAGCCTTCAGCCGTATGGCTTTATCTGGCTGGTTTTAAAATTGGGGGGGACCGCACGCCGTTTTTTTTAATTATTTAATTATTTATTTCACTACACAGTATAGACACGCCCACCGGCTGCTGTGATTGGGTGTAGTGACACCTGTCACTCAGCGTGGGGGCGTGTCTCACTGTAACCAATCATAGGCGCCAGTGGGCGGGGAAAGCAGGGAATACGAGATTGTTTAATAGGCGGCCGGCTTTTTCAAAACAGTAAAAGCCGCCGGAGCAGTGTGAACGCCGTGCAGTGCTGCGCCGGGGATCGGTGAGTATGAGAGAGGGGGATAGACTGACATGGACAGAGAGAGAGGGACAGAGATAGTGACCGACTGACAGAGATTAGTGAATGACAGACATTGTGAGGCGCTTCAGAACGCAGCTTTTCAGCTGCGCTCTGAAGCGGACCTTTTTTAAACTGCGGTGCAGAGCGCACACCTGCGCACATAGCATCAGACACCAAAATCGTATGAGGGATGTCACACGTTATAATTGACTAGGTTCGTGCAACAAAACGCCCAATTCTAGACAAAGATACGATGTGTTTGCGATCAACGGTTTTGCGTTCAATCCTGATCGCAAGTAGCTGTCACACGCAGATACCTCACAAACGATGCCGCATGTGCGTCACTTACAACTTGACCCCAACGACGGATTGTGAGATATATTGAAGCGTGTGTTGGGGGCTTAAGGGTGCTGTCATGGGCTTCTGAAAATCCCATTACCAGTAAGTAATTAAGATTTATCCCTTTTGCCCATAACAGCACCACCTGAGAGATTCTAGAGCCCAATCGCCTTAGGGAAGGACCACCGCCTGTAATACCAGTCTACCGAAATAAAGCTTGGTCGTGGAGTACAAGTCAAATCTATAGTGACGGAAGAAGGTAGAGGAAGAGGACCAAGTGGCGACTCTGCATATTTGATCAATAGAAACCTCAGCCCTCTCTGCCCAAGAGGTGGAAACTGACCTAATGGAATGGGCCCTAATTTGCAGAGGGGCCGGCACACCCTTAGATTAATAGGCCAACGATTATAGCGTCCCGGATCCACCTAGCCAAGGTGCTTTTAAGAGACCTTACAGCCCCAGGACACTCCCTGGATGCAACAAACAGGGCCTGAGATTTCCACCACTCCATGGTCCTATCTAAGAAGGTTATAAGGGCCCTTCTCACGTCCAATCTATGGAGTCTGGCTTCTTTGTCATTTAAAGGAAGGTCACAAAAGGAAAGCAATATGATTTTCTTGGACCTGTGGAAGGGCTTGACCACTTTAGGAAGGTGGGAGGGATCTGTGCATAATACCACCCTAGCTACCAGAATTTGGGTATATGGTTGGGCATAAAAGAGCGCTTGTAGGTCACCCACCCGTCTAGCAGACATCAAGGCAATGAGTAGTGCCCCTTCAGGGACAGGGTTTTAAGCTGAATATTTGAAAGGGGCTAAAACGGGGCGTCTATAAGGGTATCAAGAACAAGATTTAAATCCCAGGGAGGCATATGAGGAGAGGGGACCGGGGAAGATCTAGCACAGGACTTAATGAATCTACTAATCCATCTATTGTCTGTTAAGGTATGATTATATAGGGCTGCTAGGACCGAAACTTGTACCTTCAAAGTGCTAGTAGTCACAATTCCAACGCCTTTTGAAGGAATTCCAGCATAGCCTGGAAGGTTGGGGGATCCTCTATTTGTGCTCCGCAAACTTTTAGAAATTTCCGCCAGGCCCTACCATAAATACCAGTGGTTACCGGCTTCTTACTCTTAGGCTGGAGTCACACTTGAGAGAGACTCGCCTGAGTCTCGCATTGCAACACCCGGCACGGCCTCACACTCTCCGGACAGGAGCGGGTCAGCTGCATAGAAATACATTTAGCTGAGACGCTCATGTCAGGAGAGTGTGCGGCCGTGCCGAGTGATGCGATGCGAGTCTCTCGCAAGTGTGAATCCAGCCTTAAGGAGAGTCTCTACTAGGTTCTCAGAGAATCCCTGTGCTAGGAGTAGCTGCCTTTTCAAATGCTACACTGTCAAGTGTAGGGCAAGATCCCTGGGGTGACACACTGGTCCCTGGACTAGGTCTGTCTCGTCCGGAAGTTTCCAGGGGTCTGATATTGCTAGCTTCTGGAGCCAATAAAACCAGGCTCTTTTTGGCCAGAAGGGAGCTATGAGGATGATGTGGGCTTTGTCTTCCTGAATCTTCCTGAGTACAGCCGGAAGAAGCAAAGGCGGAAAGGCATACAGAAGACCCTGGGACCAGGGGATCTGCATAGCATCTATTGTCATGGGATGATCCTTGGGATTGAGAGAACAGAAATTCTATACCTTCCTGTTGGCCCTAGTTGCAAAAAGATCCAAAACTGGAATTCCCCAGAGATCTGTAATTAAACGGAAAACTCGGGGGTTCAGAGCTTATTCTCCTTGATGCAGATGTTTGCTGAGGAAATCTGCTTCCTCGTTGCCTTTTCCACGAATATGAAGTGCACTCAGCGAGAGAAGATGATACTCTACCAGTTGAAAAATCTAACTTGTGAGGGAAAGGAGAATTGGGGATCTGGCCCTCCCTTGATGATTCAGGTAGGCCACCGTCACTTTGTTGTCTGAAAGGATCTGTACATGTTGACCTGTCAGATAAGGGAGGAATCCTCTGAGTGCTAATTTCACCGCTGTCAATTCCCTGAAATTTGACGACTGAGTCCTCAAATGGTTGTTCCATAGTCCTTATAACAGGTGATTTCTTAGGTGAGCCCCCCAGCCTAAGTGACTTGCGTCTGTTGTGATGATATCCGTGAGGCTGGAACACCACGGCAGCCCTGTGGACAGATGAGTCCAGTCCTGCCACCAGGACAGGGAACGCAACACGTCTGGACCTAAACGGATTTTGCGATCCAAACTGCCTTTTGACCGGCTAGGCCAGGACCTTCATCTGAAGGGATCGCATATGCTTCTGAGCCCAAAGAATGACATGCCTGTCTGGGGGTCATGACTGGTCTCCTTATCACTGAAGTAACCAGAGACTTTATCTTGACTTTTTTTTCTCCTCCGGGAGAAAAGACATCTGAGTGACCGAATCCAGGATGAGCCCCAAAAAAGACTGACTCTGCCGAGACTGTAGTCTGGATTTTTCTTGATTTATAATCCACCCCAAGTCTTCTAGGATGAAGATCACTGTCTCAACATGCTTTCTGCAGAGATCCTTCGACCGACTCACGACCAATAGGTCATCCAGGTAAGGGACAATAAGGATCTGTTGGATTCTAATGTGTGCCATCACTTCCGCCATCAGCTTCGTGAAGATTCTGGGTGCCATAGAGATACCGAACAGTAGTGCCCTGAACTGGTAATGATGCAAGGTGTTTTCCTTCTGAAGAGCAAATCCTAGGAATTGCCGAGAAGTTACGTGGATAGGAACATAATAGGCATCCTTTACATCTAGTATCGCCATGAAACACCCTGGATACAACAGTTTCACTGTGGACCTGACGGTTTCCATCTTGAAGGGGTGCTGTATCAGGTGATAATTGAGCTTCTTTAGATTGATAATTGTCCGGAAGGACGATTCTGGTTTTCTCAGGAGGAACGGTGGGTAATAGAACCCTTGCCCTGCTTCTCCCTTGGTGACCTCCTGTATCACCTTCTTTTAAAAGGATGGAATTGATTTCTGTTTCTAATGCCCTTCTTTTCTCTCCCTGTTTCATGAATGTTACAATAAAATACCCCCAAGGGGGCAACTCCAGTTGTAATGTCAGCCCTTCTGAGATGATCCGTAGAATCCACGGGCTGGAGGAAATTTTTTCCCATGATGGGAGGAAGAGGGCGAGCCCCCCCCCCCCCCCCCCCACCCACTGGGACGATGGTGTTTATTAAGGGCCTTTTGGTTTGGTGTAGGAGGATGTTCCAAACATAAATCCCGGTACTTCTTCCTTCTATCTTTCCAGGAGTCCTTGTCTCTCGGGGGCTTCTTATGGAAAAATTGCTTCCTCCGAAAATGACGGCTGCGAGGGAATTGTGGCTATACTGTCGGAAATCCCTGGTTTTTTTTTTTTGCCTGCCACTTTAGACAGGTCACCCAGCTGTGAGCCAAAGAAATGGCTTCCTTCACAAGGCATCCCGCATAGTCTTCCCTTAGACTGCACATCTCCCTTCCAGGTCTTTAACCCTAGAACGCATACCTGGGGCCTCGCAGGCCTGCTAGGTTACTTGCTTTCAATTATAGATTTCTATGGTTGCGCATTCTAGGGTTAACCAGAGGGCTCTTCTGGCTGAATTGGAAAGGGCTGATGATTTTTTTTGGACAATTTCAGTGCGTCAATGGAAGCGTCCGCCAGAAAGGATGCCACCCCTTGTATACGCGGTATTGAGGAGGGAATTTCCTTTCTAGGCATGTCACCTTTAAGCTGGTCTTCCAGTTGTTGGACCCAGATCATTGGGGACCTAGCTACGTAGGTACCTGCCACCGCCAGCTGTAGGGCTCCTGCTGCAGCTTCCAATGTACCACGGAGAAACCCATCCGCCTTCCGGTCCAATTTATCACGAAGTGAACCGATATCATCAAAGGGGAGGGTAGTGGACTTGGACGCCTTTGGAGACTACAACGTCAATTTTAGGTGACTATTTCCATGAAGTGGTTGCTGTTTCGTTAAAGGGATATTTCCTTTTCAGAGAAGATGATGGGGATATACCCTCTTGTCTGGTTTCCTCCATTGATCAGTGATCAGGCTCTGGACCTTTTGCTGTATTGAGAATACCCTTTTCTTCCTGCATTCAAGCCACCAAACGTGAGGTCTTGTGTGGATTTGAGGTCTTTATCATCCACCAACCGCATGGTGGAGCGGACAGCTTTCATCAGGTGTCACCTCAGAGGACAGGAAGCATGGTCTGCCACCCTCGTCTGAGGAAGATGAGGAGTCCATAGATGAGGAAGAAGCAGGTGACGAAATTCTAGAGCCCCGTTCAGAGCTTCCTGATTTATCTGAAGCTCCCCATCTTTTCTAGCAGACTTTTTATTTTTCTTCATTGTTGAAGAGAGCGGGAGCCAATAGAATCCCTGACTTCAGCTCTGATGCTATCTCTCAATTCAGCCGTGAATCCTAGCCCATCTGTACAGAGGATCCTTTTGATAGAGGTGGTGCAAAGGTCCTTCTGGTAATCTGGAGCTAGGTTGTCTTTGCAAACCCCACAATTCCTATGATTCCTCTTAGAGGTATGTTTCTTAGATACTTCCTAGAAAAAATAAGGGAACTTAGAAGGGGACTTTAAAAGTTGTAACATTTTAGAATAACACTCACCCCCAAGATGGCAGATCTGATACCGGTTTCGGAGGTGGCTTATGACTTCCGGATTTGGACCTCTTGGAACCCCCGGAATGTCTACTCGCCGGACTAGAGGGACTTGACCTACCGGAGGAGCGCTCCCCTCGCTGCTGTTGCTGTGATGACAGAGAATCCTCCTGCTGCCTGAGCGCATCCTGCTCTGGCAGAGAACTTTCGGGTTGCTGTGCACGCACGCGTCACTTCCGATCTTCACCCCGGCGTTCCATCAGCAGGGAGCCAATCTCGTGGGTTCCGTGTGAGGCCATAACCTAGGGCGACGCAGAGCCGAGCTCACACTCCAGGCTCGCGCCCCACCACCGCAGAAGGCTGAAGCCATGGGAGGTGCGTCCAGGCCTGAATGCCGGCTTTTGGTAAGACCAATCTTGCACACTGGGTCCAACCTGGGATATTCCATGGGTTGTCCCATCAGGACAGGAAACCAACTGATGTGGAGGAGAGGTGCCGCCCTTTTATTTCAGTGGGATTCCTGTCATGAGGTGGGCGGAACCTCTCTCAGGTGGTGCTGTCATGGGCGAAAGGGAAAATAGGAGCTTTCTAATGAAATGTGTACAGAAACAAATGGTGTGAAGGGAAGCTGAATAGTGATGGGCGATCCCGAAATATAAAGATTGGGGATCGTACTGATCACATAGTGATCGTGTACACTATTCTGATCACAAGCTTTCCTGGGAAGCGCGTGTTGCAGATCGGATCCAGGGGCTGTAAAAAAAAAAAAAAAAAAGCACATTATTAAAAAACATTATGATCAGATCATACTGACAGGTCCTGCGACGCGTCCTGTATACTCTATCTCCCGGCCGCTTCTGCTTCCGTCTGATCATTGCTGTGGCCCCCGGTAATCACCTCTGACTAAAAGGACCTTCTGTGACATCATAGCCATGTGACTAGTCAGGTGTGAATGTTGTATTACCTCATTGGCCACAGACTGGTCACATGACTATGATGTCATCAAAGGTCCTGGTAACTGAACTTTCATTGTCGCTGTGCAATTGCCGCATCGCATCACAGCGTACACTCTCCAGACAGGAGCGGTCGACTGCATGTGTTTCCATGCAGCGGAAGCGCTCCAGTCCTGAGAGCGTCAGGTGCAGGGTGATGCAATGCGAGACGCAAGTGCAATCATATCCTCACTGTCCGCCTGCTTCTCACTCTGTACAGAGCGATGTAGCAGAGCTGACATGGCTCTCTCTGCTTCTCACTTTGTATAGACTGTCAGTACAGTGATGAAGCAGAGTTGACATTGCTGTCCCTGTGGATTACGTCAGACTAAGGATTGTTTTTATAGTAAAGATGGAGTCCCTAAATGTTGTTTTTTTTTTTGTTTTTAACTCTAATGGAAAAAAATATATAATTTTTTTTTTTTTTTTCGGTTTACTAGAAATTCTTGGTGGCCATGTCTAATTTGGCATGACACCATGAATTTCGGGCTTAGTGCCATCTGAGAATACAAAGCTAGTATTAACCTCTTTATTACCCAACGCCGCTGGACGAGCCGGGTAACGCACCTTTAAATGGCGCTAAGGAACAATGCGTCATTTCCAGGGGCGGCTGCGGAGAATCCCAGCCCCCAGCTGCCTGTATATATCTATCTCTGCAGCTCTGGCAAAAATTAAGAGACCACTGCTAAGTTTTCAGTTTTTCTGATTTTTATCTTTATAGGTATATTTTTGAGTAAAATATAAATTGCTCTTGGCAAAAAAAGCGCAAAAAATACGCTGTCATTTCAGTTCGGGTTTTCTGTCAGGAGATGCAACTTTGGGGCAGAAATCTGGTGCACACATTTCTGCAGCAAATAAGCATCTTTTTGCAGCAAACCACACCAAAACTGTGTCAAAGCTGCTTTTTTTTGTGCAGTTTTCTGCCAGGAGATACAGATTTGGTGCTACAATTTATACACCAAATTCCTGCAGCAAATCTAAATCTCCTGGCAAAAAAAAGGCATCAAAACGCATTGCATTTTAATGCGTTTTTTTTTTTTTTTTTTTTAAATTTACATTAATTTATCATATTTTGATACACAGCCAACATAATGTGCACAGCTCTGGGCTGCAGCTGCAATCTGTGCTGGGGATCAATATACTGGCGACCCTACGGAATTTTTTCCATTTTACTTATAATAAATAATAAAATAAACCACGATGGATAAATAAGACTGTACAAAGTATAATAAGACAAAAATAAAGGGCGTTTAAAATCTTGAAGGCTGAGAATACAGAAATAGCATTTCAGGAGTATAAAGATATCAATAGGAAATGCAAAAAAATAAATCAAACAAGCAAAACTAGCTACTGAAACAAAAATCGCCAATGACATTAAAATAAATCCCAAAATCTTTTATAAATACATTAATGCCAAAATGAAAACAGGATGGTATTGGCCCCTTTAAAATATAACAAGTTAGTTATAGAGGACAAACAAAAGACTGAGATATTAAATAGGCATTTCTCATCTGTGTTCACCAAGGAACTGACTGTACCAGGGATCATTCAACAAGTGAAAAATCAAAGTTCACCACCCGATATAATTAATTTAACACAAGAAGAAGTACGCCTACGTGTGAGTAAATTAAACATTGACAAATCCCCAGGGCCAGATGGCATTCATCCACGAATATTGAGGGAATTGAGCTCCGTAATTGACCGCTGTATCTCATCTTTTTAGACTAGCTTGTAACAGGGTTGGTGCCTCAGGATTGGAGGATTGCTGATGTGGTACCGATATTTAAGAAAGGTAAGAGGATAGAACCAGGCAACTACCGTCCAGTAAGCCTGACATCAGTAGTATGCAAAGTTTTTGAGGGCATTTTAAGGGATGACATGCAAAAATATATTGCAGAAAATAATATAATAACTGACAGACAGCATGGATTCATGAAAGATAAGTCGTGTCTAACCAACCTGTTGGGGTTCTATGAAGGGGTAAGTGTAAACCTGGATATTGGTAATGCAGCTGATGTGATTTATTTGGACTTTGCAAAGGCATTTGATACTGTACCACATAATAGCCTTATACTAAAACTACAGAAGCAAGGACTAGGGGAAACTATATGCAACTGGGTAAGGAATTGGCTAAAAGATAGGAAACAAAGGGTAGTCATAAATGGTACATTCTCTAAATGGGCTATAGTCAGCAGTGGGGTGCCGCAGGGATCTGTGCTAGGACCGATTCTGTTTGATCTCTGTATTAATTACCTTGTGGATGGGATTGATAGTAAAGTGTCAGTCTTTGATGACACCAAACTATGTAGGATATTAAAAACTGACCTTGATAGTACAATATTACAAAAAGATCTGGATAAGATGTCAGAATGGGCAGATACTTGGCAAATGAGATTTAATGTTGATAAATGTAAAGTAATGCACCTAGGACGGAGTAATCCTATAACTGCGTATACATTAAATGGAAGTAAACTCGGGACTACAGAACAGGAGAAGGACTTTGGTATTCTCATTACAAATAAGCTGAGCAGCAGCACTCAATGTCAAGCAGCAGCTGCAAAAGCAAACAAGATTCTCAGGTGTATAAAAAGAGAGATTAGATCCCGTGATCCCAACGTATTGTTACCCCTCTATAAATCACTTGTAAGGCCACATCTGGAATATGGGATCCAGTTTTGGGCTCCACATTTTAAAAAGGACATTCAGAAGTTAGAATCCGTTCAAAGGCAGGCAACTAGACTACTACAAGGAATGGAAGGCCTCCCATATGATGACAGGTTGAAAAAGTTAGATATGTTTAGCTTAGAAAAAAGACGTCTCAGAGGAGATCTCATTTAGATGTATGAATACATGTGTGGTCAATATAAAGGACTGGCACATGACTTATTTCTTCCAAAGACAATACTAAGGACTAGGGGGCACTCACTGCGAGTGGAAGAAAAGCGATTCCGACAGCTAAATAGGAAAGGGTTCTTTACAGTTAGAGCAGTCAGACTGTGGAATGCCGTACCACAAGAGGTAGTAATGGCAGATACTATAACAGCTTTTAAAAAATGGCTGGATGATTTCCTCAATACACAAAACATTGATGGTTATAAATGACTTAGTGACCAAATGTAGAACTGGTGGAGGAAGGGTGAACTAGATGGACCTAGGTCTTTTTTGAACCTTAGTAACTATGTAACTTATTCACACTCCACAACCAATCACAGACTCCAGTATTCTGAATGCAACCAATCACAGATGGCGGGCGGGGCAAACGGTAAACGTGCATGAAAGCTAATGAGCAGACCCGGATGCAGTTTGACAGCCGCACGGAAGACTTGGTAAGTATAACTGTCCTGCTTAGCTGCCTCTAGCCTTTTTTACCAACATTTTACAGTACAATGTTCAGGCCTCCATAGACTTATATAGAATTCAGTGTCCGTGCTGATGTTTGGTCCCGAACCGGACTCTTTTCTTTTTTTTCTTTTTTTTATTACAATTAAAAGTTTAATTTTAATCTACGTGCTGGATTTCTTTTAGGCAGTATATTTACATAAAGGGGTTTCTAGCTTACCCCCATTCATTATTTTGACATCAAGCACAAGTAACCACGTCATTTCATCCAGCTTCAAGCAACCCACTAACTAAATATTCTATAACCACCTTTCCTCCACCAGTGTGTGCATCCAGATCTGTTCTTCTCTGTGGGGCTACTCCCAAAAGTTACCATTTGGAAAGCTTCCCTTCATAGTTTATTTTTTTTTTATTTTTTTTTTTTTGCTGATGCACCAAGCTGGCAGACATTCTTAGACCACACATAATAGTTCCATGAGCTAAACGTGGCTCCATAGTCACAGATTGGGGATACTTTACTTTAGGGTTTAGAAGCTCTGCTGTGATGCTGACCAGATCTCTGGATATAGCAAACTTCAACCACCCTTCCCTTCGCTAATACTGCAGAGGCAAAGCTGCCTTGTCTTGAAGCATAGGAGATACAGTCCGGACTAGCGGTGTGATCATGCCACTGGTCTGAACTCTTTAGACCCATCCCCCTTCTGGCAAGCAGGAAGCTGAGCGGTAGGGAAGCGGTGTGTTCCTGAAGAAAAATGATGATTCACGCCCTTTACTAAATTTCTAGTTTATTTAGAATTCTTTATAAATTGCCACATTGTTTTTGTTTGTGTGGATTATTCTCTTGTTTACCAAACGCCAATGAATTTTCAGTTGTTTCACTGATACAGCTAATTGAGGATTGGCATTTGAATAAATCCTTTTGATTCCATGTTACCGTACTATTATTGTATGTTTCATCGTTCATTTCACAGCTTACATTCCAGTCATTCTACACATGTGGGGATCAGTTTACACCATATTTGTTTTCCTCTGCTTGGCTGCTTTTTCTCATGGGTCTGCTTTGTCTGTTTTTAAAAGGATATATTTGTAGGAAGGAAACTGACGTGAAAATGCTTTCCTCTTTAAGAATCTCTGTGTATATTGGTTTATGATGCTCTCCAGGAGCACAACATTTCATGCAACTATCTTCACTTTACAAAGGTGATACTGTACGCGGCATAATTAATGTTTATATCTGCTAAAGTCCTTACAAATCGGCTGAAAACAGTTGTTCTGCTCCTACTTCAACATGACCGAACTGGATCCATGCCCAATAAGTGTTAGGCCACTTTACCTTCTCTTGGTGGAACCTTCAGTAAAGCTTATCTATACAAATACTGTATATCTTTTACAAGTTTGAAAAAAGAATAAACAAATGCCCATACACAGATGATATATTCTAAATTGTCAGATCCCAGCCTATCTGCAATTAGGGCTCTTGCAGATAATGATGAATTCTGCAGGTACAAGGACGTAAAGACGAACTCCTCTAGATGTGATATTTGTCCTTTTAGATGTACGGTATTTGCTAAGAACCAAGAACAATTACAACAGCGGTGTAGCTCTATTAAAATAGAATGGGAATGATGAAAACATAATAATCTGGGATGTACAAGTGCAACTCAATAAATTACTATAGTTTATTTCAGTAATTTAATACACAAAGAGAAATGTATATACAACCCCTGGCAAAAATTATGGACTCACCTGGCTCTGAGGATGTTCATTCAGTTGTTTACTTTAGTTTTGTGTCATGTCTGTGATCAGTTTTTTTTTTAAACAAAAGTCATTTCAAATGGCAACTTTCTGGCTTTTAAGAAGCACATAACCCCACTAAAAAAAAAAATAATGAAAACATAATGTGCTAGCCAGTAATGGTTACTTTTCAAGACCAAACAAGGGGAAAAAATTATGGAATCACTCAACTCTCGGGTAAAAATTATGGAATCATGAAAAACAAACAAAAAACCACTCCAATACAGCACTAGTATTTTTTGTTGCACCACCTCTGGCTTTTATAACAGCTTGCAGTCTCTGAGGCATGGACTTAATGAGTGACAAACAATACTCTTCATCAATCTGGCTCCAACTTTCTCTGATTGCTGTTGCTAGATCAGCTTTGCAGGTTGGAGCCTTGTCATGGACCATTTTCTTCAACTTCCACCAAAGATTTTCATTTGGATTGAGTACCGGACTTTTTTCAGGCCATGACATTCACCTTTGTGTCTTCTTTCAAGTAATGTTCTCACAGTTTTTGCTCTATGGCAGGATGCATTATCATCTTGATAAATGATTTCATCCTCCTCAAATATCCTTTCAATTGATGGGATAAGAAAAGTGTCCAAAATTTTAATGTAAACTTGGGCATATATTGAAGATGTAATGACCGCCATCTCCCCAGTGCCTTTACCTGACATGCAGCCCCATATCATCAATGACTGTGGAAATTTACATGTTCTCTTCAGGCAGTTAGCTTTATAAATCTCATTGGAACGACATCAAAATGACTTTCATCCAGTCCTCTACAGTCCATGATTGCTTTTCCTTAGCCCATTGTAACCATGTTTTTTTTCTGTTTAGGTGTTAATGATGGCTTTTGTTTAGCTTTTCTGTGTGTAAATCCAATTTCTTTTAGGCGGTTTCTTACTTTCGGTCACAAACATTGACTCCAGTTTCCTCCCATTTGTTCCTCATTTGTTTGTTGTGCATTTCCTGTTTTGGAGAGATATTGCTTTAAGTTTCCTGTCTTGACGCTTTGCCTTCCTTGGTCTACCAGTATGTTTGCCTTTAACAACCTTCCCATGTTTGTATTTGGTCCAGATTTTCGACACCGCTGACTGAACAACCAACATCTTCTGCAACATCGCATGAAGATTTACCCTCTTTTAAGAGCTTGATAATCCTCTCCTTTGTTTCAATTGACATCTCTCGTGTTTGTGCCATGATTCATGTCAGTCCACTTGGTGCAACAGCTCTCCAATGTGTGATCACTCCTTTTTAGATGCAGACTAACGAGCAGCTCTTATTTAATGCAGGTGTTACTTTTTGGAAATGAAAATTTACAGGGTGATTCCATTATTTTTACCTCAGAATTGAGTGCTTCCATATTTTTTCCCCTGCTTGGTTTTGAAAAGTAACAGTTACTGGCTAGCACATTGTTTTTATTATTTTTTTAGTGTTTCTTAAAATTTAAGCCAGAAAGTTGACATTTGAAATGATTTTACTTTTGTTTAAAAAAAACAAACAAAAAAAATAGATCACAGACATCGTACAAAACTAAACAACTGAATAAACATCCTCAGAGACAGGGGAGTCCATAATTTTTGCCAGGGGTGTATTATATAGAGTCATTACACACAGTGATCTATTTCAAGTATTTATTTCTGTTAATGTGGATGATTATAGCTTACAGCCAATGAAAACCCAAAAGTCATTATCTCAGAAAATTGGAATATTTGTATAAGACCAACTGAAAAAATGTTGGTCTACTCAAGTGTGTACAGTAAATGCACTGAATACTTGCTAGGGGCTCCTTTTGCATGAATTACTGCATCAATGCAGCGTGTTATGGAGGCGATTTAGCCTGTGGCAGCAGTGAGGTGTTATGGAAACCCAGGTTGCTTTGATAGTAGCCTTCAGCTCATCTGCATCGTTGGGTCAGGTGTCTCTCATTTTCCTCTTGACAATACCCCATAGACTCTTATTGGGGTTTAGGTTAGGCGAGTATGCTAGCCAATCAAGCACAGTGATACTGTGGTTATTAAAGCAGGTATTAGTACTTTTGGCAGTGTGGATAGGTACCACGTCCTGCTGGAAAATGAAATTTCCATCTCCAAAAAGCTTGTCGGTAGAGGGAAGCATGAAGTACTCTAACATTTCTGGGTAGACAGCTGCGCTGACTTTGGTCTTGATAAAACACAGTGGATCTACACCAGCAGATGACATGGCTCCCCAAACCATCATTGATTGTGGAAACTTCACACTAGACCTCAAGCAGATTGGATTGTGGCCTCTCCACTCTTCCTCCAGACTCTGGGGCCTTGATTTCCAAATGAAATGCAGAATTTACTTTCATCTGAAAACAACACCTTGGACCACTGAGCAACAGTCAAGTTGTTTGTCTCCTTGGCCCAGGTAAGACGCTTTTGGCATTGTCTATTGGTGATCAGTGGCTTGGCACAAGGAATCCGACAGTTGTAGCCCATGTCCTAGATATGTCTGTGGGTGGTGGCTTTTGAAGCACTGACTCCAGCAGCAGTACACTCCTTGTGAATCTTCCCTAAATATTTGAATGGCCTTTTCTTAACAATCCTATCAATGCAGTGGTTGTTCCTGGTTGCTTGTGCACCTTTTTCTGACACACTTTTTCCACCATATTTTTTCCAGCCACTCAATTTTCCATTAATATGCTTGGATACAGCACTCTGAACAGCCAGCTTCTTTAGCATTGACCTTTTGTGGCTTACCCTCCTTGTGGAGTGTCAATGACTGCCTTCTGGACATCTTTCAAGTCAGCAGTCTTCCCCATGATTGTGTAGCCTACTGAACCAGACTAAGGGACTGTTTTAAATGCTTAGGAAGCCTTTGCAGGTGTGTTATGGTAATTATTCTAATTTTCTGAGATCACTTTTGGGTTTTCATTGTCTGTAAGCCATATTCATCAACATTAAAAGAAATCAACACTTGAAATATATCGTTGTTTGTAATGACTCTATATAAGGTTTCCTTTTTTGTATTGAATTACTGAAATAAATATAACTTTTTGATAATATTGTAATTTGAGATGCACCTGTATTTATTTAAGCACATATTCTAAAAAAAAAAAAAGATAGTTTTCTTATGTATGTCATATGTCATATTTCATCAATCCTGTGTGGAAAACCTTTCAAAACCCTTTTGGTTATGGAGGAGGTGCCTGACTTACACGTGTATTATGTGGCATCACTAAGGTGATCTGAAGTGTGAACTTTTACAGACCCGGATTACTTGGAGAGAAGACACCACAGGACTATCATTTTTCTAAAGTACATAAATCATGTCTCACTGGTTCAGGCAAAACACATTTAACAACAACCTTGGCAAGTATGGAGTAATACCGTGCATTTATATGATTCACCTCTACTCCATAAAGTCAGACCCTTATGACTTAACACTAGAACTACTGGACTCGTGACACCTATATAGAAATACATGGTGCAAAGTAGTCAAAATGACTACCTCAGTAGTTCTAGTGTTAAAGAGGTTTTCCAATAAAAAGGACAAGCGATAACTTCTAGATTGATTGAGGATCCAACTACTCATATCCCCACAAACTGTCAGAATGAGTTCCTTTTTATTCCTGTAAGGCCTGTTTTACACGTCAGTGATTCTGGTGCGTATGTGACAGTTTTTATACGTACCAGAATCATAGACATACAGTCAGGGCCAGAAATATTTGGACAGTGACACAAGTTTTGTTATTTTAGCTGTTTACAAAAACATGTTCAGAAATACAATTATATATATAATATGGGCTGAAAGTGCACACTCCCAGCTGCAATATGAGAGTTTTCACATCCAAATCGGAGAAAGGGTTTAGGAATCATAGCTCTGTAATGCATAGCCTCCTCTTTTTCAAGGGACCAAAAGTAATTGGACAAGGGACTCTAAGGGCTGCAATTAACTCTGAAGGCGTCTCCCTCGTTAACCTGTAATCAATGAAGTACTTAAAAGGTCTGGGGTTGATTACAGGTGTGTGGTTTTGCATTTGGAAGCTGTTGCTGTGACCAGACAACATGCGGTCTAAGGAACTCTCAATTGAGGTGAAGCAGAACATCCTGAGGCTGAAAAAAAAGACAAAATCCATCAGAGAGATAGCAGACATGCTTGGAGTAGCAAAATCAACAGTCGGGTACATTCTGAGAAAAAAGGAATTGACTGGTGAGCTTGGGAACTCAAAAAGGCCTGGGCGTCCACGGATGAGAACAGTGGTGGATGATCGCCGCATACTTTCTTTGGTGAAGAAGAACCCGTTCACAACATCAACTGAAGTCCAGAACACTCTCAGTGAAGTAGGAGTAGGTGTATCTGTCTCTAAGTCAACAGTAAAGAGAAGACTCCATGAAAGTAAATACAAAGGGTTCACATCTAGATGCAAACCATTCATCAATTCCAAAAATAGACAGGCCAGAGTTAAATTTGCTGAAAAACACCTCATGAAGCCAGCTCAGTTCTGGAAAAGTATTCTATGGACAGATGAGACAAAGATCAACCTGTACCAGAATGATGGGAAGAAAAAAGTTTGGAGAAGAAAGGGAACGGCACATGATCCAAGGCACACCGCATCCTCTGTAAAACATGGTGGAGGCAACGTGATGGCATGGGCATGCATGGCTTTCAATGGCACTGGGTCACTTGTGTTTATTGATGACATAACAGCAGACAAGAGTAGCCGGATGAATTCTGAAGTGTACCGGGATATACTTTCAGCCCAGATTCAGCCAAATGCCGCAAAGTTGATCGGACGGCGCTTCATAGTACAGATGGACAATGACCCCAAGCATACAGCCAAAGCTACCCAGGAGTTCATGAGTGCAAAAAAGTGGAACATTCTGCAATGGCCAAGTCAATCACCAGATCTTAACCCAATTGAGCATGCATTTCACTTGCTCAAATCCAGACTTAAGACGGAAAGACCCACAAACAAGCAAGACCTGAAGGCTGCGGCTGTAAAGGCCTGGCAAAGCATTAAGAAGGAGGAAACCCAGCGTTTGGTGATGTCCATGGGTTCCAGACTTAAGGCAGTGATTGCCTCCAAAGGATTCGCAACAAAATATTGAAAATAAAAATATTTTGTTTGGGTTTGGTTTATTTGTCCAATTACTTTTGACCTCCTAAAATGTGGAGTGTTTGTAAAGAAATGTGTACAATTCCTACAATTTCTATCAGATATTTTTGTTCAAACCTTCAAATTAAACGTTACAATCTGCACTTGAATTCTGTTGTAGAGGTTTCATTTCAAATCCAATGTGGTGGCATGCAGAGCCCAACTCGCGAAAATTGTGTCACTGTCCAAAAATTTCTGGACCTAACTGTATGCAGGCCCATTAAAATCAATGGGTCTGCGCACATATCAGTGATTTTTCACTGACCGTGTCTCCGTGTGGCGTACACGCATGTCCGTGATTTCCGCACGGAGACTTGTTCGGTTTATTTCTGGCATCACTGATGTCCCACAGACCACACTATGGTGTGATCCATGAAACACATACCAGAAAAACACGTACATTGAAAATAAAAAGCTTTTTATACTCTTCTTCTCCAGCAACGCTCTTCAGTCTCTGCTCTATGCTGCTTCCAAGCCGGCTAATTATTCTCATGAATATGCATTTATGCACCGTACTGCGACCCGGAATTAGCTGCAGAGGGGAGACAGGAGACGGCATCTGGGAGAATTCAGCACCACGGACAGCAGGAGCGGGAACAGATGAGTTTATCTCCATGTGCTATCACAGATGACGGATCACTGATAGTACATGAAGAACCCATATGTGCCGTGAATAACAGCACACAGAGGGACATATGCGTTTTTTAACACGTCAGTGTTATTTTCACTGTGTTTTTCCCTGACTTGTGAAACAGGCCTTAGAAAGACGCGGCAATGCACATGCTCAACCGCCGTTCCATTCATTCTCTACAGGCCTGCCAAGTGCTGAGCTATGTTTTTTTTCCAGTAGTCTCAATAGAAAATAGAGTGGTGTCTAGTGATGAGCAATCACTACCATGCTCGATAGTCGTAACGAGCAGGTCAGGTGCTCGGATGGTCGAGATTCGAGTTCCCTAGTAGAATGGAAGTCAATGGGGAACTTGAGCATTATTTTGGAAGAGTTCCCCATTGATTTCCATTATATTCGGTTATTCGAGTTGCACCCATCTGAGCATCCAATTGCTCAGTATGAGTACCAAGTACCCGAGCATGGTAGTGCTTGCTCATCACTACAAGTGTCTAGACGTGCACGCTGCCACTCCATTCTAACAGGAATAAAGGTGCCCCATTCTTCTGATCAATGGGGATTCCAGTGGTCAGACGTCCACCAAGCTGTAGGTTACCAACTATCCTGTGGTTTTGTGATAACTTAATTTTACCCAATAAAACCTATAAAATAGAGCGGTTCTCAAATTCAGGAATTCTGGGCTCTGATAATTCAGTTCACAAATGACCTAATGGGCACTCCTATACCACTGAGCCCCTGGAGCTGCTTACTGCTGCATTTCTCTATGGCCGTTCGTCCACCAGTACTACTTTCTTGTAGGAAACATATTTTCAGGCTAGGATTTGAATTGCTTGTTAGTTGGTGAATGAACATATACTGACTCTAGCCCAGTGGCTAGCCATTACAAATGTTATAGGCAGATGCCAACCTTGTTCACTTTAGGGATATGTTCAGACTGTGTTTTTTTTCATGTGGATATTAAAGTGGATCGGCTTCAAAATCCAGATAAAAGCGAGTTCAAAGACTATGCAAAGCAGTTTCTGATGTGGATTTGAAAGCAGATCCACTTAAAAAAACACTCTTTGTGAAGATAACCTTACCTTTGTTGAGGAGAGCCATAAGATGAAATACTTAATTAACCTCTGGACATAGAGCACTGTGCGAAGTGTGTTCAATGAAATGAATTCTGTATACATAAGCCAGACAGTCATCAGAGGAACCCAAGATGGCCCCCGATGACCTCACAGACCCTACCATCAGCATGGATCCACCAGATGACATCCCTCCCATCACCATCATCATGGATTCATCCACTGAAGTCAGACCCGCCCATCAACAGCAACACAGATCTTTCCATTGGCTAGCCCATGAACTATGCCCATTTAGTGGGACATCTGAACTTGTGTACGCCCCTAGCCTATATCAAGAGGACGCATGCTCTGTACTCTGTTTGGTGCCACCTTTACTGTGATCAAGAAGATATTTCACATCCGTTTTTTTGGGGTATCTGTTGACGGCAGACCAGGTCTCACGGCTATTGGCTATATTAATCTCGGAAGAACCGTCACATGTTCAGTTGCCTGCTGCCTGTTGTGTATTTGTGAATAGGGGAGATTGACTGGTAGTTAGGACAGCAAGTGGTTTTGTGAGCATTGTCTGGAAACGTAAAGGATATTGTGGTATAGTATACGGTTGTCACCTGTGGTACAGTTTATGGCTCTGTGAGGAAATACGTGGGACTGCTGGTACGTGGTAATCTTGGGGCCTAGCGCAGTGTAGCGTGGAATGGCTGGTACGGATACCATTGGGGCATAGCGCAAGCTTGGTTGATATAATTGGTATGAGGTGTTTTGGGGTCTAGAAAGAGCGCTGGAGGTGAATCGGCTGGTACGGGCACCTTGTAGCCAGGGGTGACACCATTGGTGTCTTTATGAATTATGGACCATGTAGAAACTGGTCAGGGACACCGTGACGAGGCGCCTGCTGCAGACTTAGCAAAACTTTACTTAGTGTTTCAGTTGTGAGCCATCTTTTTGTTTGTCTGTTGTTCTTATCTTGGTCTGCATAGAGAAAGATTGTTTGTTTGGTGTTGTTTATTTTGAGAGAAAGATGGAGAATTTGATGAAGTTGTGTCTAGTTGTGGTCGGAAAAATCCGGATGAGAGTGGACTTTGTTGGGATGTGGGGACTCTAGGCCGCAATCCTGTGATAAACCATGTGCTATTCATGGTGGCAGCCATTTTGGGTCAGATTTTAAAATGGAGGACGAAGCACATGGTGGCCGAGACATGCATGGTTTAAACAAAGAAAAGGAAGTGAGTCGGGGGATGTGTGAAGATCATGTGCTCTGTAAATGTTTGAACAATAGATTGGATGGAGTACTATATACTTGGACAGAAAAAAAATGAGTGTTTTTAACTGTAGTTGGACCAGGACTGTGGATATCTGAATATGTGTGTATATAATATGTTATGATCCGGAACCATGGAAGACCACCACAAATCATTGGTAAAAGGTGACAAGAGCATTGGCAACTAATCTGGCCATCATCCCCTTACTAACCATCACAACTAGAAGTAGCCGAGGGGTGAACTAACATCCTGTGCACCGCGAACCCAGCCGGAGAACTAACTATCCTAAAGGAAGGAAAGATGAATAACTCTCTGCCTCAGAAAATAGACAAGAATAACAAGCCCCCTAACATTCAAAGACTGCGGTGATATAGGAAAAACACAATACACAGATAGATGACAGGATTAGCAAAAGGTGAGGCCCCCCCTGACTAAAATAGGAAAGGACAGGAAAGGGGCTAATGGTGGCCAGAGAAAAACTCTACAAAATTCCAAATTCCTGATAGAACAAAAAGGCCCTCAGATCGCGCGATCTGAACTCCGTCCTATACCAGGTGCTCTTGTCATACCAATGAACAGAAAACAAGAATCATAACAAATTCAACAAGACACAAACACATGGACTTAAAGGAGCTATACTCCAAACAGAACTGCAGGGAGTTCCCCAGCCAAGCAACTGAGGGGGAAAATCCCTGCATGCAAATAAACTGAAAACAACCACAGCAAAAGACAAACCCAGATAAGAGCAAAAGAACCAAACAATAAATAAAGAGCAAGCACTTATCTGGGGTAGATGTGGTGTGGAGCAGAATGAAGCAGGCTGGTGATACAAAGAACAACTGACATCCGGCATAGCCTGCTATCAGACCAGGATTTAAATAAGCAGAGCATTAGCAAAGGAAACGCCCATTGCACAACACACCTGGTCCAAGTCCAAACCATTCCTGGCCACCAGAGGGAGCCTCCCAGCAGCCAAAACATAACTAACATTCGCAACGATAATATATATATATATATGTGTGTGTGTGTGTGTGTGTGTGTGTGTGTGTGTGTTTAAAAACACAGACTAGAATATAGGGGGGAAATAGTTGAACAAAAGTAAAAAATCAGTTTACCCTCCCCTCCCCTGCCACATGCTTTCTTAGAAAAAGAAAAGGAAATCATGTGCTGTTGTGGCCATCTCTTCACATCTAGTGAAACTAACAAAACTGGAGGTGGCTGTGGAAGATGGGTCCAGTGTGCATGTTGGATTGAGGTGAAGTGGGAAATTAGATGAAATGAGTATTTGCAGTGTGAGACTTAGTTAAAGTCCATTACAATATTGAAAATGATAGGTTAAGAAAGCATTAAGATAAAAATTAATAAATAACGTACCTTTGCAGTAGAGGTCATGATAAATAAGTAAATAATAAATATTCCAGTTATGGATCTGATAGATTGATCCTGAGAGCTGCATGTTTTAAAAATAAAAATAAATAAATAGATAAATATATCCAAGGGAAGAGAGGTTTTGGCTTATTGAGTTGTCCTGCAGAGGAAAAAAAACCCTGTTTTTGTGGCTTCAGGGGGAGGAGGAAAATACAGGTTTTCCACTAGTTTCAGGTTACAAGGGGGGTTAGTCCTATCTATTGTTTTGTCATAAGAAGGCCAAGAGGAAAGAGGGGGAAAAAAAAGGTTTCCACATTTAATTCATTGTAAATTATAGTGGAAAAGGTAATTGCAAATAGTTTATTTTACTAATAAATTAAATTGTGGACATGTTTAGATTTATTGGTAGATACTGAAGCATTTTCTATTGCAAATCGGCATATTATGGTGATTTTGTTAGGAAAATGAATTTTTATTTCATATCTGTTCCCACATGGCCAGTGTATTTGTTCTAGATTCTTATATCCCTTCAAGTCATAGGACAGTATCACAGAGATGCTGATAATGTCCTCAATTTTGCAAATATGAACGCCTCTATATCCAGAGGTTGTGTTACGTTGTTGTTATTATTGATGATAATGATGGTGATAATAATAGTAGTAGTAATAATAATCTTTATTAATAATATATTTATTAATAATTGCAATAATTTGTTTTAAGGTATGTGGATGATTTATGGAGTCCTGTGTTTGATATTTTAATGTATTGAATTGTCTGCTTTCTTTTTATAGAAAGAATGATTGCAATGCAGATTTCTGTGGTCCAAGCAAAGGTTAAAAAGCCATTGAAAGGATTTTCCATTATTAAGATACAGATAAAAACAATATTTATGGTGTTCCCGGTTAGGTACAATCTACACATTGTGACTTTTATGCCTAAATGTAGAGCTCCGGGGTCACACACTTTTTGAATCTAATTATGTTTTGGATAATAGATTAAAAAAGGGGGGGAAAGATGATGTGGAAAATCACATTATTTAAGGTTTTAATTTGTTCATCAATTTGGTTTTTCTATTAAGCTTTCTTTGTATTTTTATCTGTAAGGAGGATACAGCAGACAGACATATATCTCATGATTGCTCTGATGTAACAAGAATTGTCAGGTTTTGAACATGTCTCAGATGAGCCCATTGCTAATGCAGATTTTGAGTTTTTCCGTAGATGGATCCAAATGCCAAGATGCTGGTTGATTCTACACTGGATATGCTGAGGTTACACAACATGAGGTAATAAAAATCGAACCACTCGCTCCTCTCCCATTGGAATAGGAGAACGAGATGAAGATTTGCGATCACTGTGGTTTGTAGAGCGGAAAGGGGTAAGATAGTCAAATGTGGATATAGGCAGCAGATCTTTTCTAGTGTGACGTGATAACCCTATAAAGACTGAGGGAACCAGAGGAGATGCTCGCACAGATGCAGACAACAAAGAAGCAGTAAACGGGCCTAGTGTTGAGAGTCCTTTACCAATGCAGACCAGTACCATACCTCGGTGGCACCTGTCACGTCGTCCGTGACATCTGTCACGCCTTGTGTTCTTAAATTCTTACAGGAACAAGCGATTCAGCAAGGAATGGAGTGTGAGATGCAGGGAGCCAGCTGACTGAGGAAGGTCTGTGGATAAAGGGCGGTAAGCTTTCTCTGCCATGAGCGCTCTACTCAATAATGGCCCAAGTAACCAATGAACACGTGACAAAGAGTGTGGTGGTGGACAAGATATGGGCAGCACCACTGCTTCAGTACCCAGGTGGCCAGACACATGCAGTCTTGTAAGACGTGTGCCTATTAAAGTAGAAAAACTGTAAATACTTCGTAGAAACACCCCCTCATCCGCTCTACTGCTCCGGTGATTGCAGATTAGTCATATAAACCTACACATGGTTTATATGAGGTTTGTGCGTGTTGTGTGAGTTTCTTTTCAGGCCTGCTCTGAAACATATCCAGTATGGAAAACGTTACTGCTGGAAAAACTCATGGTGCTGGTGTGTATGTAAAAATGGAGTTCCTAAAAGTGGTAAAAGTACATCTTCTATAGCAGAGGTCATTATAGAGATCTTACAGTATCTGGGCATTAACAGCTGTTTTGGACAGGCTAGGAAACTGGCTACACTAATGGTCCTCACCTTGGGCCGCCCCTGATGAACCCCTGTCTGCCATTGTAAAGAGGAGAGAAACATGTTGGGCTTCTTTCATGCTAAGTGTCTGACAAATATGCGTTTATTTTTATTAGCCTGAGTGTCAATTGGACAGTGGAGGGTCTTTGATTAGACCAGATCTCCTCATGACTTTACCTGGCTTTATTATTATTATATTTATACCGTGGGTACATGTTATACATGTGAAATATTCAATTTGTTTTAGGATTGGTCCTTTAATTTGCTATATCATATTGATTTAAGCTATCAAACAGCTATGTAAAATACAGAGTTTGAATATTTAATCTTTGGGAATGAATTGGATATATATAATTGCATATTGACACCTCTTTATCCCCAGTATCTCACGGTTTCTATATTTCCTTACTGACATTAGCAGCACATATTAGCTTAGAAGTGTAGGGATAGGGAGGGTGAGCCATCGGTGAGCGGGGGCGCCAATTCGCCTTATAGGGTGCCGACCTCCGCTGCGAGGTAGGGAGAGTTTAGGGCTATTGCCCCAATCCCTGCCCCCCTCCTTTATTGGAATATCTAATTGTGTCTATAGTTACAAGGGTGTATGTTGTTTGGAATTTTAATGATTATAATAACATAAAAATGTAACGATCCACAAGATAATGGTGGACGCTGGCAAATCATATAACAAATGTTAATTTTCCTTTTTCTTAATAATTAGATCTTTATATAACATATTTTTGGTTTAGCACCTACAATGTGATTATATTTCTCATAGATACTTCAGATACAGTGTGATGTCCTGACCAGTGATGTAACCCTTATACAACTCCCTGTATAGTGTGTTAAACATGTGTATCCTCCAATTCCAGATCCTTAATCAGTGTTAGGAGTATGTGGTCTCAAGCCAGGAGACTGCGTGATACTAAAAAGACAAGTCAGAATGAGCCATGAGTCAGAATCAGATGGACAGATCCAGCTTTTCCCAACCACAGCAATTTCCATGAAGCTTGATGGAAAGCCCATCTGGAGACAACAGCTGCTGTAAAGAGTCATCATACCAGCAGAATGAGGGTCACAACACACATAGTGCTGGATTATCTTACATAGAACCTTAAGGCCCCGTCACACTAAGCAACATCGCTAGCAACATCGCTGGTAACGAACAACTTTTGTGACGTTGCTAGCGATGTTGCTGTGTGTGACATCCAGCAACAACCTGGCCCCTGCTGTGAGGTCGTTGGTTGTTGCTGAATGTCCTGGGCCATTTTTTAGTTGTTGCTGTCCTGCTGTGAAGCACAGATCGCTGTGTGTGACAGCGAGACAGCAACAACTAATGTGCAGTGAGCAGGGAGCCAGCTTCTGCTGAGGCTGGTAACTAATGTAAACATCGGGTAACCAAGAAGCCCTGTCCTTGGTTACCTGATATTTACCTTTGATACCAGTCTCCTGCTCTCACTGCCTGTGCTGCCGGCTCCTGCTCTGTGCACATTTAGCTGCAGCACACATCAGGCAATTAACCCGATGTGTGCTGTAACTAGGAGAGCAAGGAGCCAGCGCTAAGCATTGTGCGCTGCTCCCTGCTCTGTGCACATGTAGCTGCAGCACACATCGGGTTAATTAACCTGATGTGTGCTGTAACTAGGAGACTGGGGGCTGGTCACTGGTTGCTGGTGAGCTCACCAGCAACTCGTGTAGCCACGCTCCAGCGATCCCTGCCAGGTCAGGTTGCTGGTGGGATCGCTGGAGCGTCGCAGTGTGACAGCTCACCAGCAACCTCCTAGCAACTTACCAGCGATCCCTATCGTTGTTGGGATCGCTGGTAAGTTGCTTAGTGTGACTGGACCTTTATGGAGAATTTCTAGATTGGGGATGATACATGGGAAATAAACATGATAAGGGAACAATGGGTACAGGAACATTACACAAATAAGGGCTCATGGTGGGGAAAACATTATCTGACCTGAATCAACCAATTAGTTTAAGGGTTTAAGTGACTTTTTAAAGGGAACCTGTCATCAGAAATTTTGCACTAAACCTAAAAGATTCCCCCTCTGCAGCTCCTGGGCTGCATTCTAGCAAGCGCTGGCCAGCTTACCTCACATCACCTCTTTGAAATTGCGCAATGGGGGATGGCCTAAAGCGACAGGGAGGCAGACTAACGGACACCAGAGAGCCCGCCCCCGTGTACCATTATCAAGATCTGAATACAAAAAGGTACCACTTTATAAAGTCTTTATTTTGGTCAGAAAGGGGGCACATAAACAACAGGAACCTTGCTAGAATGCAGCCCAGGAGCTGCAGAGGGGGAATCTTTTAGGTTTAGTGCAACATTTCTGATGACAGGTTTCCTTTAAGGATAACATACACTTGTAGGTAACTGGTATTGTCTTATTTGTTGGTATTTGAAGCCGTAAAAGTGCTAATCTGTGTTACTAAAGGTAATCGGATCCGTGCGTAAGGGAAATCTTGTTAAGGGGTGCTTCACACACAGCGAGCTCGCTGCCGAGATCGCTGCTGAGTCACGCTTTTTGTGACGCAGCAGTGACCTCATTAGCGATCTCGCTGTGTGTGACACTGAGCAGCGATCTGGCCCCTGCTGCGAGATCGCTGCTCGTTACACACAGCCCTGGTTCGTTTTCTTCAAAGGCGCTCTCCCACTTTGACACACAGATCGCTGTGTGTGACAGCGAGAGAGTGACAAATGAAGCGAGCAGTGAGCATGAGCCGGCGTCTGGCAGCTGCGGTAAGCTGTAACCAAGATAAACATCGGGTAACCAAGGTGGTTACCCGATATTTACCTTAGTTACCAGCCTCCGCCGCTTTCACGCTGCCTGTGCTGCCGGCTCCGGCTCTCTGCACATGTAGCTGCTGTACACATCGGGTTAATTAACCCGATGTGTACTGTAGCTAGGAGAGCAAGGAGCCAGCGCTAAGCAGTGTGCGCGGCTCCCTGCTCTCTGCACATGCTTGACAGCTCACCAGCGACCATGTAGCGATGCAGCAGCGATCCTGACCAGGTCAGATCGCTGGTCGGATCGCTGCTGCATCGCTAAAGTGTGAAGGTACCCTAAAGGTCTCCTGGTGGTAGATTATCAGGTGTATTCAGGTAGAAAAGTTTAGAAGACGCGGACAGCACTCAGATGTTGATTGAGAATCAGTCTTTCAGAAACAGTAATGCTAAAAGCTGCAGCATAATGGTAGGAAGCTTATTCTTACAATTGCCTTACTCTTTCTTATCAATTAATCTCAAAATCTGGGTGAGCTCTTCAGCATTAAATAGTCTTTTCTAAGGACTGGGACATTACCTATGCCCCTGTGAACTGTGTGCACGGGATGTGATCAACTCTCTGATCAATAGTCTGTACCAGTGGGGTCAAAGGCTTAGCATTGCTTGTATAGTCGAGAGCAAAGCGAAAAAAGTTGCTGTTAAAGCATTAGAGCTGATGTGTTAGAGGACCATGGTAGGGTCAGAAGGTTAATAAAGTATTTAGGGGGGACTGTTGAGAAGAGCCATAAGATGAATTACTGAATTATCCTCTGGACATAGAGCACTGTGAGAAGTGTATTCAATGAAATGAATGCTCTATACATAAGCCAGTCAGTCTTTAGAGGAACCCAAGATGGCCCCCGATGATATCACAGACCCTACCATCAGCATGGATCCACCAGATGACGTCCCTCCCATCACCATCATCATGGATTCATCCACTGAAATCAGACCCGCCCATCAACAGCAACACGGATCTCCGCATTGGCTAGCCCATGAACTGTCCCACTAAATGGGCATATCTGAACTTGTGTACGCCACTAGCCTATATCAAGAGGACGCATGCTCTGTACTCTCTCTGTTTGTTTGGTGCCATCTTTACTGTGATCAAGAAGCGATTTAGCATCCGACTGTGTCTGGTGTGATTTCTTTATGCATGCACTTAGTCCACACCAATTAGGCCAGGCAGTAGGCAACTAGTGATCTCTGGTTAATCGTTCACCCTAACACCTTGATTATATATTTGTTTTATGTTTATAGAATTTAGATTCTTTATTTGCAAAATAAGCATTTCAGCACTGTAGTGTACATCTCCTTAGATGTCACTGTAATATAACTTTTTTTATATGCTTACATAACTTCTATGCACATGCCCATGTTTGTATGTAAAATTTTATACCTGTGCTTTACTAATCCTGCCCTGGTCCAGCTGTTGGCTGCAGCTCTATTGACGTGATGTTAGAGTTGCAGCACACTCTGCACTGGACCCAGAAAGGGCAAGTAAAGAGCAGGGGTTTGTGTGTGTGTGTGTGTGTGTGTGTGTGTGTGTGTGTGTGTGTGTGTGTGTGTGTGTGTGTGTGTGTGTATATAATATATATATATATATATCTATATATATATATATATAATTTATAATATGCACTGGAACCTTGGTTTACGAGAACAATCTGTTCTGGGAGTGTGCTTGTAAACAAATTTACTCATCTAGCAAAGCAAAATTTCCCATAGGAAATAATAGAAGCTCAGACAATTCGTTCCACAACTTGTTCGATGTACCACCCTGGTCCCCTATTGTGCCATTCTACACACGCACAAACACACCTTACCTTCTGTTCCCTCGCCGGCCTCCTGGTTCTTCTAGTCCGTCGGTACAGGATGTGTATCGGGTAACCATCGCGACAATGCCAAAGCTTCCACTGCCAGAGCGCTGACGTCTAAGGCATGAGCCGCTTGCCACTGATTGGCCAGCGCGCTGCCTTTTGAGAAGTGTCTGACAGCAGAAGTTCCTCCATCATTGCGATGGTTACCGGATACACATACTGTACTGGCAGACTACAAGAACCAGGAGGCCGGTGAGCGAACGGAAGGTAAGGTGAGCATAATGTGTGTTTGCGTGGACTGCAAGAGCGGGTCAGAGCGCGGTGAAAGTACGGAATCGGAAGTGTGTGCGGTGAGTATTTGCTCGTACAGCAAAGATTGCTCGTAAACTGAGTTACAAATTTACAGCAAGCTTTGCTCGTACAGCGAAATACTCGCACAACAAGTTACTCGTAAACTGAGATTCCACTGTATTTATATATTTTTTTATTTAATATTAATTATTAAGCAGAGATTGAACAAGTAGTAGCTAGGGCTGACGGGGCAACTAGAGAATCATTGGAGATGAGCATAAAGCACTGGATCACCAAGTATTATCAGCCTTCACCAATAGAAAAGCAGTTTTCCCATATGAGGTGGGTTACCATTGAAGGAGATTGATGATCAGGTCACATACTTCGTCATCAGCATTCATTTTAGATTTAGAAATACTGGTCGTTTTGTGAATAAAGCTGCCCTATCAACAGTATGATGCCTCTTACAAGTCCCTCTTACACATTAGGATGTCTCCACAGCTCTCCACACACAGTATATTGCCCCCACACACACAGTATATTGCCCCCACAGCTCCCAACACAGTAAGATACAACCACAGCCCTTCCCACACAGTATAAGTATGATACCTCAAGATACAGCCACACTATAAGTCCCCCTTCACAGTATGATGTCTCCACAGCCCCTCACACAGTATGATGGCCTCTGCAAAGTATTTTGTCCGAATAGCCCCCACACACCATAATGCCTCAACAGTTTCCCCCACAAGTACCAACTGACAATAAACAAAACAAAAAATACTTACCTAGCACTGCTCCTGTCTGTGTTGTGTGTAAGTTGAGGCTCTTTGCAGAGAGCATGATCTATTGACATCATTATGCCTGCTGAGCTGAGACTCATGCACGGGCTGAATGGTGGAAAAGGGAGCCAATGGATCCCTGCTCCACCATTATTTTCAACTATATTTGCTTCTCTAGGATTCAGATACCTTTAAAAGTGAAAGGCGGGGGCAGAGCCTTTTATCTAAGTCCATCATGTGTTATGCAGTCCACTGAGCTATGTATCTAACCTCTATATGTGTGATGCAGTTTGCTGAACCATGTATCTAACCCTGTCATGGGTGATGCACTCCTCAGAGCCGTATATCTGTCCATCATGTGATGCAATTCGCTGAGCTGTGTATCTAAGAGCGTCATATGTGATGCCGTCTGCATAGCCATCTATCCAATCCTATCCTGTATGACGTAGGCCATGCATCTAGTACAGTACTATTATGTGTGACACAGTCTGCTGAGCCGCGCTTCTAAAGGCTGCTTTACACGAGTCGATCTATTGTGTGATGCATCGTTGGGGTCACGGTTTTGGTGACGCACTTCCGCCGTTTGTAACAACATCTTTGCATGTGTCAGCTCCGTGCGATTCTAAATGATCACTAATCGTTTAAAAATCGGCCATCGTGTACTCGTCGTTTAATTCCATAATATCGTCTATTTCTGACTTTCCGAACGGCACATTGATAAGTGTGACTCCGTGTCATCGTCCATCTTTGTCGTTTTTTGAAACTTCATTAGCGTCCAGGGCGTATTTGTTATTTTAAATAGCAACGCCTAATATGTAGTGATTGGTTTTCGCAGATGCGTTTTGATTTGCTAATCCTGAAGTAAAAGCCAGAGCTGTTGTTCTGATTTTCCTCCATTCTGGCTTGCCTTTGCGCACTGTGTATAATAGTACAGTGTTCCAATTTTTTTCTAAGTATTCTCGTGATTCCTCAACCTTATTGAGTTCCTTTTTATATACAGTGCGTATGCCTTGGATTTTTTTCTTAATTATCGTCTCATCGACAGACTCATTTGGAAAGTGATTTTTATATATTGTAATCCGTTCCGCATAAGCCCCTTGTTTGATGCGTTTATTGCTATATTCTGGCGATTTAATCTTCCACAGACATGTTAGTGAGCGGTATTTCTCTATGAAATCACGTGAAAACAACTCTGTTTGATGAGCCGTCATCTGAAAATGATAGGACAAAGGATAATTCGTTTTTATATTAGTGGAATTTAACAATTCACATATCTATTTTAAAAAAAAAAAACAATAAAAAATTTCCAACAATATTATATTCAGAAAATGATTGATTTTAAATTATTACTTTTTTAATATTTTATGAGAAGAAATATATAAATAATCTAAAATACGATAGACAGATTGAGTCGAAGAAAACATGTGTGAAGCCTTAGGCACGACCGTCATGGACAATCAATACATCGCGGATCGCTATTGTGTCGTTGAGCACAACAAAACGTGTGACGCATAGACAGCAACCTATGTGCGATCAAAAAAAAAAAAAAAAAAACATGTGCATCACGCATCGGCTACAAAATCGCTCAATCGGTTGTCTCGTATAAAGCAGGCTTAAGCCAATCAATAAAATATCTGCACTTCTAAAGTTCATGCTTCATTATCCTTTTGCAGATACCCAGAAGGCTGGGTGAGGGGTGATATCAGAGACGTGCGAGCAGATCCCGCCCCCTTTTACTACAGTCGTGATGAGAGGTAGCAGTACACTAGATGACAAATTTCATTAGCTGCTCCCCCCAGTATTTAAAAGTTGAAAATATAAAAACGTTTTAAATAATTTTTCATATTTTATTCCATTAAAAATAATATATATAATTGTTTTATTATTAAAACAATATTACTTTAGAGTTTTACTACTGTTGAAAACATTTTTTTATGACCCATTCCCTTTAAGCTCCAGACCAGTCAGCACTGTCAGTCACCACTGCAGAAGTCAGTATCAAAACATCTTAACAAGTTTATAAAAGAACAAACAAAAAAAACTATTTTCGACTTTTGATTCAATATACACTTAAGGGGGCTTTACACGGTAGCGATATCGCTAGCAATTTCTAGTGATAGCGACCGTGTAAGTACCCGCCCCCGTCGCGCATGCGATTGTTTGTGATTGCTGCCGTAGCGAACATTATCGCTACGGCAGCGTCACACATATTTACCTGGTTGGCGTCGTCGCTGTGACTGCCGAACAATCCCTCCTTCAAGGGGGAGGGACGTTCGGCATCACAGCGACGTCACCGCAACGTCACTAAGTGGCCGGCCAATCAAAGCAGAGGGGCGGAGATGAGCAGGACGTAACATCCCGCCCACCTCCTTCCTTCCTCATTGTGGCCGGCGGCAGGTAAGGAGACGTTCCTCGCTCATGCGGTGTCACACATAGCGATGTGTGCTGCCGCATGAGCGATGAACCACAACGCTAAACAACCCTTACCGATTTTTGACTTTGGGACGACCTCTCCATGGTGAACGATTTTCACCATTTTTGAGGTCGCCTAAGGTCGCTGGTAAGTATTACACGCTGCGATATTGTTAATGACGCCGGATGTGCGTCACTAACAACTTGACCCCGGCGACCAAACATTAACGATATCGTAGCGTGTAAAGCCCCCTTTAAAGCCTTGTGCGCATGCTGTGTTTTTTGTCACGTTTTTGCACGTTTTTTTGGGTGCAGTTTTGTTTCCAAAACTGCATGCATTTCCTTCCCCAGCAAAGTCTGAGATTTCAGTTTTTCTGTCCGCACGTTCCAGCTTTTTTTTTTGCTGCGTCTTTGTGGTGACCACAAAGATACATGTCAATTCTTTCTGCGTTTTTGAGCCCTTCCAGTCAATAGATCTGACTTAAAAAAAAACCGCACTGGACAAAAACGCTGTAAAAAAAACGCAGTAAAACGCGGCAAGAAATGCATGCTGAGGGAGCTTTTTTTTGGGACCAAAAACTTGCATCTTTATGGTCACCACAAAGATGCAGCGTGCGCACATAGCCTTAAACAGCCATTTTGGGACATTAAGCAGCAATGTATCACATTAAAAAAAACAAACAAACAAAAAACCTGTTAAAAAATCTAGTATTTATTTAGGGACCAATTCAAATTTCTAGTGGCTAAAATGGGCCTGTATATTACAGTCGTTCTACAAAACACCCATTTTTAAAAAGTCCACCACTGCTCCTAGTGTCTGGTACTGCCTGCGTGCTGACTGCTGACATCACGTCAACAGTGCTGCACTAGTCAGTGACCTCAGTGAGTCTGTCGGCTCCAGCCGTGATCTTGGGCTGAGGAGTTGAGCCTAGTTATTGACTGCAGTTCTACTGGTAAGATGTCAGCACTGCAGACAGTGACTAACACATCTGCTGAACTCATTCATTGGCTGCAGAACTGGTGACGTCATAAGTAGAGATGAGCGAACCGGTCGCGGTTCGGCTCGAGGTCGGTTCGCCGAACGGAGGTCCCGTTCGAGTTCGGTTCGTCGAACATTCGACGAACCGAACTCGAACTGCATAGGAAACAATGGCAGGCAATCACAAACACATAAAAACACCTAGAAAACACCCTCAAAGGTGTCCAAAAGGTGATAAACAACTCACAACACAACACAAACACATGGGAAAGTGACAAGGACATATACTCATGCGAAAACAAAAGAGCTGGACAAGGAAAAAGAGGAGGAGACACAGATATATGAGTATATGCAAGGGAACATCGATGCCATTACTGTGCAACTTGAGCCCTGCTCATTTTAGGCTTCCAATCTGGATAAATTGCCTGAGCTTGCCACGTACGCCTTGGGGATCTTGTCGTGTCCTGCAGCCAGCGTTCTCTCGGAACCTGTCTTCAGTGCTGCTGGGGGTCTGCTGGCAGATAAGCACACGTGTCTGTCCACTGACAATGTGGACATGGCTCTCAGAGGACTTTTCTTCCCCTGGGTCAGCCAGGGGACGGGAAAGGCACGCGTATTTTTGAGAGTGCTTCATGCAAAGCATCTGTTTCATTTTGAAAAGGGGGATCAAGTGATGCCAGTCAAGTGGGGTGTGTATGGCCCAATTAGTGGAAACGAGGGAGACTGTGGTTGGAGTCCCCTCGCTGTGTTTGTAAAAGAACCAAGATGAACAAGTCATGGCTCTCAGAGGACTTTTCTTCCACTGGGTCATCCAGGGGAGGCGAAAGGCACACGTATTTTTGAGAGTGCTTCATGCAAAGCATCTGTTTCATTTTGAAAAGGGGGATCAAGTGATGCCAGTCAAGTGGGGTGTGTGTGGCCCAATTAGTGGAAACGAGTGAGACTGTGGTTGGAGTCCCCTCGCTGTGTTTCTAAAAGAACCAAGATGAACAAGTCATGGCTCTCAGAGGACTTTTCTTCCCCTGGGTCATCCAGGGGAGGCGAAAGGCACACGTATTTTTGAGAGTGCTTCATGCAAAGCATTTGTTTCATTTTGAAAAAGGGGGATCAAGTGATGCCAGTGAAGTGGGGTGTGTGTGGCCCAATTAGTGGAAACGAGGGAGACTGTGGTTGGAGTCCCCTCGCTGTGTTTCTAAAAGAACCAAGATGAACAAGTCATGGCTCTCAGAGGACTGTTCTTCCCCTGGGTCATCCAGGGGACGGGAAAGACACGCATATTTTTGAGAGTGCTTCATGCAAAGCATCTTTTTCTTTTTCAAAAGGGGGGTCAACTGATGCCAGTCAAGTGGGGTGTGTGTGGCCCAATTAGTGGAAACGAGGGAGACTGTGGTTGGAGTCCCCTCGCTGTGTTTCTAAAAGAACCAAGATGAACAAGTCATGGCTCTCAGAGGACTTTTCTTCCCCTGGGTCATCCAGGGGACGGGAAAGACACGCATATTTTTGAGAGTGCTTCATGCAAAGCATCTTTTTCTTTTTCAAAAGGGGGGTCAAGTGATGCCAGTCAAGTGGGGTGTGTGTGGCCAAAAAAGTGGCAACGAGGGAGACTGTGGTTGGAGTCCCCTCGCTGTGTTTTACATGATTTTCGAAGGGCATGACATGCCTAAGAGGTTGAGTTTCATCATCTGCAACTTGTTGGCAACAGAAAGGCTGCCTTTACACCCTTTTGAGACCGAGGATTTTCGAGACCTTATGCCCATTGCAGTGCCCCAAGAGCCGATGGCCAGTCGTCACTCCTTCTCCAAGAAAGGCGTGCCCGCGCTACCACAGCAGGTCGCACACAACCTCACCGATTCCTTGAGAAACTCTGTGTGTGACAGGGTGCATTTCACCACAGATACTTGGACCAGTAAGCATGGACAGGAGAGTTACATGTTGCTGACTGGGCACTGGGTAACTATGGTGAGAGATGGAGAAGGGTTTGCTGTACAAGTCTTGCCGTCCCCACGACTTGTGTGTCAATCCTTCCTCTGTATGTACAAGTTCCTCCACTGCTTCTGCCTCCTTAACCTCGTGTGGGTCCTCCACCTCGGCCCAAACCCTGTGTGGTCAGGCCACCCTTCCTTGTAACTGCGCCCAAGGAATCCCACACACCTCCTTACTATGCTGGCAGCAGAGCTCAAGGCCATCAGGCGGTCAAATGTTTACTTTGAAATGTAGGGGAAATGTGAGACACCGCTGAGGAATTGTGGACGGTTAGCTCTGGAGAGTGAGACCGAGTTTCTTCAATGGTTGTCTACACTCAACCAGCAGTCAGGGAAGGTCGGGTGCGCCAATGATGCAAACCAGTCTGCGACCCTTCTTCAGGACAATGTGACACACGTGCCTTGTATGGCTCACGTGTTGAACCTGGTTGTCCAGCAATTTTTAAAACACTATCCCGGCCTACATGACCTTCTGCAGAGGGCACGGTGTAACACCTGCCTGGATCGACACACTCAGATGGGCTGTAAAGGATAGGCTAGAGGCAAGCCACTCCCCAAGCTGGACACCCAGAACCCTGAAACCCTTTAACCCCTATACAGTGATTTGGAATTACACAGAGCCCAAGTTGATCAATACCTGTGGAAGGCTGCAGTTCCAGAGAATAGTAGTCATGCAGGGTCAAAAACATTAATTGAGGAAGAGGAACAGAATGGGATGGCCAGGACTTAATCAGAAAACAAGCAGAGGTGAAATGCGGATCGGCCAACGAGGTACATAAACAGCAAGCAGGAAAAGTAGTCAGATAACAAGCACACAAACTCATAAAACTGAACTGGGGGTAACAGTAACAAGAGGTTCATAGCTTTGTCTGGCAGTGGTCTGCAGACAGGAGGGGCCTAAAAAAGGGTGTGGTGTCTTCCCATTGGTTGTAGCTGAATGATGGTACTTCATCTGTGAGATACCCACCACCTACATTCAACCTGTGGTTCTGTATCTGTCAAGGTAACGCAACCCAGTGGGTGACCATAACCTGCGTACACCTGCGCCGCAGGCATCGACTCCTTTCCCATCATCAGCACTATGCACGAAAGGAACACGTTGTCACCTGGCGACCGGAGTACAAATTGATTGAGTGGACTACGTTGGTGACTTAACAGCCGTGTGCGGCAATGATGCAAACCTGTCTGCGGCCCTTCGTCAGGGCAATGTGACACACGTGCCTTGTATGGCTCACGTGTTGAATCTGATTCTCCAGCAATTTTTAAAATACCATCCCGGCCTACATGGCCTTGTGCAGCGGGCACGCTGCTATGTGCTCACTTTCATCCTTCGCACCCAGCAGCTCAACAACTTTCATCGCTCCTGAAGTCTTAGGGTCTGGCGGTTAAACGCCTGAAATGCGATGTGCCGACACGCAGGAATTTGAATCTGCACGTTTCAGCGTCTGTGGTAGCACCGCAGAGCCCTGCTGAAATACGGTATGACGTATACCCTGGGCTAACTTGATCCAGAGGTGGTGCAGATCACGCTGCTGGAGTGGTGTCAGATCAAGGACCTATGCACCCTTCTACACAGTTTACAAATATCGACGAAGATCTTTAGCACTGGCGATGCCATTCTCAGCGTGACAATTCTGGTCATCTACAAGATGGAGCACACTGTATGCATTATTCGGAGTCAGGTGTTGGTCCAAGAGGAAGGGGAGGAAGTACAGGAGGAGTCATATGCAGAAGGGATAATAAGATCTACAAGGTCCAGACGGTGAGCTGCACCTAGGCGGAAGTCAAGGGACGGTGGAGGAGAGGGATTAACAAGGGCGCATAGTATCAGCAAAAATTGTTGAGGAAGGTGCAGGAGCCCATGAAGAAATGGAGGACGAACTGGCGATGGGCATGGAAGACTCAGCAGATGAGTGAGAGCTTGCTCACATTTCGGTTGTGCGAGGTTAGGGGGGAGAGGGCAGAGGAAGGAGGCATGATTCTCACCGCTCTGCCACCAACACACCAAGGACTTGGTCCTCCTGGATGCACAAGACACATGAGCGCCTTCTTGCTGCACTACCTACAACATGACCCTCGGATTGTACGAATTCGAAGTAATGCTAACTACTGGGTTGCCACACTGTTAGATCCCCGGTACAAGACAAAATTTGGCGAAATAATTCCTGCCATAGAAAGGGACGCACGTATACAGGAGTATCTGCAGAAGGTGGTACGGATTCTTAGATCTGCTTTTCCAGTAAACACCAGTGCTGCACAGAGTGAATCTCAACGCTTTGTCATGGATAGGAGGAAATGGGCTTTTACTTGTCCACATCTGAGGGACCGAGGGCTGGCTGCTGTGCTGAGATGGCATTGAGTACGGTGTCCCTGCAGAGTTGCACTTTTGGTCATATACCAAATGAGTTGAAAAAGGACAAATGCTGGTGTAAAGGGGAACAGGTGTGTTGGAAAAAGGAAAAAAGTTTTTGTCCGTGGGTTTGGTGGTTAAGCAAAAGTAACATTTGATGAAGAAACACCATCTGTTACGGTGGGACTGGCAGATTTGGATAAGGTGGTATATACTATGTTACCGCTATATAACGAAAATTAATAAGAAAAGAAACAGAAAGGTATATATCCCCATCAGCAGTCAATGTCCACCGTGCTCCCAGATGGAAAAGGAGAGGTTGGCAACTGGAAGGTTAGGTGGAGGATACAGATCTGTGTGGCTATGAAACTAATAGTTGCCTGAACCAAGTTAGACGCCACTCGGATCTTGAGACTGGGAGCCCTGTTAGCGTCACAGGGTCCACACGCCCACCCAGCCCAGGAACTCCCTGTTAACATCACAGGGGCCATTCAGTACGCTGACCGTGTGCATTGGGGCCACACCTGTGGACAGCAGGCACATCAGCAGCAGCAGGCCTGTTAATGCCACTGGGCTGCACAAGCAGGACTTGTAGGACAGGAGCTGGTCTTAACCGTTCTGCGTTACCAACTGTGGTGGCGGCCTGCATCGACGCCCTATCCCTGCCTACCTCTGGCCTAAAGCCGCAATGGGTTCAACACATGGAGGTGTGCTCTTTCGGAGCATAATAGAAGACTGCACACCTCCTTGTTGGCTCCAGCCCGTTTTATAACCTGGGTCCGCCCCAAACCAGGGTGGACCACAATGCACCTCCTGGAGACAAAAGCAGAGTGACACGTCATGAGTGGCATAACTAGCGTCCTATTTGGAACCGCAACTTCAATAATGACCTCATGGCTGCCACGACACAAACACCTCACCAGTCATCGTCTGACCATCAATAATGAGGTGACAAGTCATAGGGGCGGGCCTCTGCAAGCCATTTGGGAGTGGCCTGGCCACATCGTCAGGACACCTGATGCCCTGTGGTCTATATGGGCCCCCCCACATCAGGGGCAGGGCCAAAGAGTTCATTACCGGACCTAGTTTCTGATGCAGTAAGTGCCTGAGCATGGTCAGTTGCATGAAATAGAGTCTCTGAAAAAAGACTATCAGCTTTAGCATGGTGTCTCGGCACAAAACAGGACTTAGACCCGGCACGGAATGCAAGTACCTGTGCAAAGAGGCTTTTCACACTAAGTGTGGGAGCATGCGCTGTATCCCGAAATGAAGACTTAGCCTCAGGAATGGCACAGTCAGGCTGAGCATACTCACTAGGCGAAACACTGTAGTTAGGCTGCAGCTGGGGTAAATCGGCACACGCATGCGCACTAGCTGCCTCTCCACACTTACACGTGGAGGAGAAATTGCTCTTTGGGTGTGGACTTGGAGATGCTGTCTATGAACAGAAGGAAAAGCTAAAGGAAGCCTCACTTTCTATACCTCCGAATTATCAAATGCAGCAATGAATTCCCTGAGTTTGCTATAACATTAGCGTAGCAAAATGTGCATGAGGGTGTCATGCAGAGGTGCTAGAAATAGCTTGGCACCAGTGGGACAATAATGCAATACAACAGCCAGTTCTATGATGCCACTAAATGGCAGTATTTTTTGCTATCATTATAGCTTATTAAAAACAGAGCAGGAGGGTGTCCTGCACAGGTGCTAGAAATAGCTTGGCACCAGTGGGACAATAACATACCTCCCAACCGTCCCGGATACAGCGGGACAGTCCCTCTTCTGAGCCTTTGATCCCGGATCCCGCTCGTGAGGCTGTTTATCCCGGGCTCCACCCACCCACTGTAGCCCCGCCTCGCTGTTTCTCCCTTCTATTCATTACAGAGCCGAGCGCGCACCTACTCCTGTGACTGCTGCTGAGGTATGAATCACCCCCTGCAGCAGAGCGACCCCCCTGCAGCAGAGCGACCCCCCTGCAGCAGAGCGACCCCCCCCTGCAGCAGAGCCCCCCCCCTGCACCAGAGCCGACCCCCCCCCAGTCCCGGAGCCTGCGTTTGTCTGCAGCTGTTCTCTGATTCCCCGTGTGCGGCTTCTCACTGCTGCAGACACGCGGGGAGTCAGGAAGCTGAGGAGACCGTGCAATCAGCACTTCTCTCCTGCAGATAGCAGTGACAATAACCTATGCAGAGTGACATCTGCAGGCTTCTATTACCGATCAGTGGTCTCCTGCCTGTGGAGCAGAGCTGCTGGGTCCTAGCTTCCCAACAGCTTCAGCTCTGCTTTATCCTGGCTCCCCTACCAGTTAAAGGGAACATGTCAGCAGAAATTTCACAATGAAAGTAATAGATTCCCCTCTGCAGCTCCTGGGCTGCTTCTAGAAAGGTTCCTGTTGTTATTGTGCCCCCTTTGAGACCTACAAAAATACTTTATGAAGTCTTACCTTTTTGTATGCAAATGTGTTTTTATGGTCACGGGGGCGGGCTGTCTGGCGTCCGTTATTCCCCCTCCTGCCGCTTTACGCAGTCCCCCATTGCTCATTTACATACACAAGGACGCCTTCCTCATGTAACTGTCCTCCCGAAGTTTTGCGCATGTGAACGCTTTTTCAGGTGATTGCGCAGGCACGAGATTATGGGCGGCGCTGTGATTGTCATCAACAGCGTTAACCAAGTACCCGCCCATAATCTCGTGCCCGCACTTTTCCCTCTGACTCCACCGTTATGCGCAAGTGCTGGCCATATGAACCATGTTACCTATTACTGCTTGCACGAGATTATGGGCAGGTACTTGGATGACTTTGCTGATGACAATCACAGCGCCGCCCATAATCTCGCGCCCATGGTAATAGGTAACGTGGTTCATATGGACAGTGCTTGTGCATAACGGTGGAGGCAGAGTGAGAAGCGCGGGCACGAGATTATGGGCAGGTACTTGGATGACGCTGCTGATGACAATCACAGCGCCGCCCATAATCTCGCGCCCATGGTAATAGGTAACGTGGTTCATATGGCCAGTGCTTGCGCATAACGGTGGAGGCAGAGTGAGAAGCGCGGGCACGAGATTATGGGCAGGTACTTGGATGACTTTGCTGATGACAATCACAGCGCCGCCCATAATCTCGCGCCCATGGTAATAGGTAACGTGGTTCATATGGCCAGTGCTTGCGCATAACGGTGGAGGCAGAGTGAGAAGCGCGGGCACAAGATTATGGGTGGGTACTTGGATGACGCTGCTGATGACAATCACAGCGCCGCCCATAATCTCGCGCCTGCGCAATCACCTCAAAAGCGTTCACACTTTGCACAGTGCTCAGTCCCGCGAGAGTGGCACTGGGCATGCACAAAACTTCAGGAGGACAGTTACATGAGGAAGGCGTCCTCATGTATGGAAATGAGCAATGGGGGACGGCGTACAGCGGCAGGAGGGGGAATAACGGACGCCAGGCAGCCCGCCCCCGTGACCATAAAAACAGATTTGCATACAAAAAGGTAAGACTTCATAAAGTATTATTTTAGGTCTCAAAGGGGGCACAATAGCAACAGGAACCTTTCCAGAATTCATCCCAGGAGCTGCAGAGGGGAATCTTTTATTTTTTTTGCTAAATTTCTGGTGACAGGTTCCCTTTAAAGGGAACCTGTCAGGTGCAATCTGCACTCAGAGCCAGGAGCAGTTCTGGGTGTATATTGCTAATCCCTCCCTAACTGTCCCTGTATACACTAGCATAGATAAAGGCATCTATAGAAAAAGTATTTTTAAAGAGCTTATATCTTATGCTAATTAGCGCGGGGACTAGTCCCAAGGGCGTTACTTCACTTGGCTAGTCGGCTCATATAGCGTGTTAGTACTCACACAGGGGCGTAATAACATGCTAACATGCTATGCGAGCCGACTAGCCAAGTGAAGTAACGCCCTTGTGACTAGTCCCCGCGCTCATTAGCATAAGATATAAGATCTTTAAAAATATTTGTTCCTGATCTCTTTATCTATGCTAGTGTATACAGGGACGGTTAGGCAGGGATTAGCAATATACACCCAGAACTGCTCCTGGCTCTGAGTGCATATTGCACCTGACAGGTTCACTTTAAAGGGAACCTGTCACCAGATTTGGGGCCTATAAGCTGCGGCCACCACCAGCGGGATCTTATGTACACATTCTAACATGCTGCATACCTCCCAACCGTCCCGGATACAGCGGGACTTTCACGCTTTACGTTGTTTGTCCCGTTGCCACGGGCGGGACGGCCGGCTCCCGGGCTCCGCCCACCCACTCTCCGCCTCCCTGCTTTTCCCTCCTACCATCCTAGTAGACGTGGCATAGAGAGGAGCGCTGCCTGTGCTGCTGCTGGTACAGTAAACTAATCTCCCCAGCGCTGATTTCCCTCCCTCCCCCCTCACCCCCGGCCGGAGCCTGTCTGTGCGGTCGGCCTGCCACCTGTCTGTGCGGGCGCCCCCCGCCGCCTGTCTGTGCGGGCGCCCCCCGCCGCCTGTCTGTGCGGGCGCCCCCCGCCGCCTGTCTGTGCGGGCGGCCCGCCGCCTCATTGTGCGGGCGGCCGGCCGCCTCTCTCTGCGGGCGGCTGGCCGCCTCTCTGTGCGGGCGGCCCGCCGCCTGTCTGTGAAGGCGGCCGGCCGCCTGTCTGTGAAGGCGACCGGCCGCCTCACTGTGGCTGCCTGCGTGTCCGTGCTGGAGGCCCGCCGGCTGCCTGCGTGTCCGTGCTGGAGGCCCGCCGGCTGCCTGCGTGTCCGTGCTGGAGGCCCGCCGGCTGCCTGCGTGTCCGTGCTGGAGGCCCGCCGGCTGCCTGCGTGTCCGTGCTGGAGGCCCGCCGGCTGCCTGCGTGTCCGTGCTGGAGGCCCGCCGGCTGCCTGCGTGTCCGTGCTGGAGGCCCGCCGGCTGCCTGCGTGTCCGTGCTGGAGGCCCGCCGGCTGCCTGCGTGTCCGTGCTGGAGGCCCGCCGGCTGCCTGCGTGTCCGTGCTGGAGGCCCGCCGGCTGCCTGCGTGTCCGTGCTGGAGGCCCGCCGGCTGCCTGCGTGTCCGTGCTGGAGGCCCGCCGGCTGCCTGCGTGTCCGTGCTGGAGGCCCGCCGGCTGCCTGCGTGTCCGTGCTGGAGGCCCGCCGGCTGCCTGCGTGTTTGTGCTGAATGGGTGTGGATGTTGAGTGGATATGGGCGTGACTGTGAAATGGGTGTGGTTAGGGGGCGTGGCCTAAAAATTTGCCGCGGCGCGCAAACTTTGTCCCTCTTTTCCTTCTTTAAAAGTTGGGAGGTATGCAATAATGAAATACAACATCCAGTTCTATGATGCCACTAAATGGCAGTATTTTTTGCTATCATTATAGCTTATTAAAAACAGACCAGGAGGGTGTCCTGCAGAGGTGCTGCACATAGATTTGCACCAGTGGGGCACTAATGGAGTACAACAGACATTTCTTGTATGCCACTAAGTTTACTCAATTTTTGGTATTATAATGTCTTAGTAAGTAACAATGAGTTTGAGTGTGCAATGCAGGCAGAGGTGCTGCAAATATCTTTGCACTTGTGGGACGATACAGAAGTCCAACAGCCACGTTTAGGATGCCACTAAGTTCACTCAGTGTTTGCTAGTATAATGGCTTAGTAACAATGAGTTGGAGTGTGCAATGCAGGCAGAGGTGCTGCAAATATCTTTGCACTTGTGGGACGATACAGAAGTCTAACAGCCACATTTAGGATGCCACTAAGTTCACTCAGTGTTTGCTAGTATAATGGCTTAGTAACAATGAGTTGGAGTGTGCAATGGAGGCAGAGGTGCTGCAAATAACTTTGCACTAGTGGGACAATACAGAAGTCCAATAGCCACGTTTAGGATGCCACTAAGTTCACTCAGTGTTTGCTAGTATAATGGCTTAGTAACAATGAGTTGGAGTGTGCAATGCAGGCAGACGTGCTGCAAATATCTTTGCACTAGTGGGACTATACAGAAGTCCAATAGCCACGTTTAGGATGCCACTAAGTTCACTCAGTGTTTGCTAGTATAATGGCTTAGTAACAATGAGTTGGAGTGTGCAATGCAGGCAGACGTGCTGCAAATATCTTTGCACTAGTGGGACTATACAGAAGTCCAATAGCCACGTTTAGGATGCCACTAAGTTCACTCAGTGTTTGCTAGTATAATGGCTTAGTAACAATGAGTTGGAGTGTGCAATGCAGGCAGACGTGCTGCAAATATCTTTGCACTAGTGGGACTATACAGAAGTCCAATAGCCACGTTTAGGATGCCACTAAGTTCACTCAGTGTTTGCTAGTATAATGGCTTAGTAACAATGAGTTTTAGTGTGCAATGCAGGCAGACGTGCTGAAAATATCTTTGCACTAGTGGGACTATACAGAAGTCCAACAGCCACGTTTAGGATGCCACTAAGTTCACTCAGTGTTTGCTAGTATAATGGCTTAGTAACAATGAGTTGGAGTGTGCAAAGGGCAGGAGGGTACAGTGGCAGGGTTGTGGGTCTCTGGGTAGAGGAAGGGAAGCCTGCTTTTCTATCCCTCCTAATGGGGAAATGCAGCGAGGAAATCCCTGACCTTAGCTACACAGACGCTGTCATCTTGTGTAGCTGTTAAACTCTGTTTTAAACTCTGTCACCTATGGCTCTGACCCTGCCGGTATGAGCCCTTAAAAGGACTGATAGAAAGTGCTATCCCTAAGCTGTCCAGCGCTGTGTATGGAGCGTATACAGCAGTATCGGCGATAGGAGCTGCGCCAGTGATGTCTGACACCAAGGACGCAGAAGGCAGATAATGGCGTGCTGGAGGAAAATGTCCAGTTTTATAATGCAGGGACATGTGACATGGACATCCTATCACACATGCCATTGCTTCTCTGGCTAAAAGTCCACTTAGCTGTGTGTGTGTCTGGGATTGGCTGACATGCTGGCCCGCCCCACTACACGCGCGCGCTTAGGGAAGGAAGACAAGGAAAAAAAAAAAAATGGCCATACAGCAGTGATCTGAATGCGCTGTTCCCGCACACTATACACTGAAATGTCATAATAGTGTGAGTCACAGAGTGACTTACACTATTACAGGGGAAAGCCAGCTAGGAATTAGCTGTTTTTTTTGCTGCTAGAACCGTTCTCGAACGTATCTAGAACTATCGAGCTTTAGCAAACAAGCTCGAGTTCTAGTTCGATCTAGAACAGCCCCCAAAATCACTCGAGCCGCGAACTGGAGAACCTCGCACCGCGAACAGCGCTCAACTCTAATCATAAGGCTCTGTAGACAATAGACATTGGGAGCCTCATTCATTGAAACTTGAAATAGAAGCTTCTAGGGAAATAAAAGCACCAAAACCGCACAGCTCAGCAGCGTCTTTGGACGTGTAGTTTTCATGAAATCACAACCACTTTGAATAATCACAGCAGAATTTCTGTGCAAAAAAACCCGTAAAGATTTATACTACATGTGAACATGGCCTAAATGTCCAAACAAAAGTGCATGTGATTTCATTACATGCACTTGGTCTCACCGGTACATTTTTATTATATTTTTTTTTATAGGTTTAATAAAGAAAAAAAAAATCAATCACTCCATTTTTTTATGCCTTTTACCGATCACCATAAATAATCTAATTAATGTGTTGAGTGGGTCATTATAATTACAGGGACTCGCAATATGTCTGTTATTTACTGATTTTGAATGTTTATTATTGTTTAACAAAACACATTACAAAAGACATTATTGTAATTGTTTTTAGTGTGTTTTTTTTAGTAATTTTATAGAAAAAAATAAACGAAAGAAAATGGACCTCATTATGGATTAAAGATGCAGAGACCCCACACAACCAAGTAAGGACAACAGTGAAAAAAGGGGTCTCAAATGCTTATACATAATAAAGATAAGTAATAGAATGCCACCAAAAATATTCTTTTAAGCTGCTTTTATTTGAAAAGGTGCATAACAATCATCCAGAATAGTGGCAAGTGAGATAAAAGATTTTTTTATTAAATATAAATGTATAATTTACCAGATACAAAGATGAGGTAAGGAGGAGGAAAAAGAAGGTCTTACATGAGGAAAACACCCCCCCTGAGAAGGCAATGGGGTCACTCTGAATGTAATAAGGACAATAATTTAATCCTAAAAGTATAGTAACCCAAAAAAACAAACATTTGTACAATAATAGAAGCATACAGAAAAAGTCATCCAAGGGGCCATTTGCTTAATAACCAACCAAAAAATCTACTAAAATAACTGAAGGCAATAGCACAATGATAGTATATAGAGGTTGGTAGTGAAATGGCTCATGGAGACCTACCTGACAGCAACAGAATCTGGGGGTGCAAATCCTACACTGTGGGACCTGGTCCCGATACGTGTTTCGCTGAGGTGCTGCATCGGGAGACCGTGTAATTTTATAGGAAGATTTTTTTTTTTAATTCTCCCTCTTGAATACAAGGACATAGAAATGCACTACTTTTGTACAGATGTATCTTTATGTTCAGGTATAATCTGTCTTTAGGTTCAGAACCTGCAGTACAGTATCAAGTATATAAAACGCACTTAGTGATGGCAGTATGAACTCAAAAATTCAGCCAACTCAGGGGTAAATAATTGTAATAGATGACTTTATACCAGTAACATTATACCAGAGGGCATTATACCAGGATGGGGAACATAAATACCATGATGGGAGACATATATACCAGGAAGGAGCCCAGGATGGGGAATATATATACCAGGTTGAGGGGCATATATACCATGAAGGGGCCTAGGATGGGGAACATACACTACACACAAAAAGTTAGGGATAAAAAGTTCATGCTACAGTGATATTTTATCACGAAAGCAAGGGCATTAAAGTAGAATCCTGCAATGGTGACTTCCTCATATCAAACAATGTGCAATACAGAGCAATATTGTGGTACCGTGTTAGCCAGAAAAATCAATTGAAATACTATGTCCCAAGAATGACAAAAGTATTTTAGGAGTGATACCTTTATAGGCTAACCAGAAAAATTATATTAGCAAGCTTTCAGAGCACAGAGGCTCCTTAGGCATATTACAAATGAATTACTGAGACCAAACACAACATTTAAATGAATGTTACAACTGGCTTATCTTTTAGGAGGCATCATCTTTCCCATGTCCTGTTGTAACATTCATTTAAATGTTGTGTTTGGTCTCAGTAATTCATTTGTAATTCAGCCTGAAGAAGGAGCCTCTGTGCTCTGAAAGCTTGCTAATATAATTTTTCTGGTTAGCCTATAAAGGTATCACTCCTAAAATACTTTTGTCATTCTTGGGACATAGTATTTTAATTGATTCTTCATATCAAACAATTTATTGAAACAAAGTCAACAACTGTGGAGGGTATACTCCCTCAAAAAATGGCAATGTCTCAGTTACTTGTCATGTGGCCTTGAGCATCAATTACAGCTTGACAATGATGTCTCCTGCTGTTCACAAAATGAATCGTTGTTTGCTGAGGCATGGCATCACACTCTTGAAGGGCAGCCTTCAGGTCATTAGGTTCTGGACTACAGAGTTATGAGCCACGACTGATTTTATAGGTTTTCTATGGGATTTAGTTCTGTAGAAAGTGCAGGCCACTCCATTTGAGGTACCCCAGTCTCCAGCAGCCGTTCCCTAATGATGCAACCTCGATGATCTGGAGCATTGTTGTCTATGAAGATTAAATTAGGCCTGTGTTGTTCATGCAGAGGCACAATAACTGGATTAATGATGATAAGACGCCTGTGCCTGGTGGTGTGGTCAGATACCCTTTGCAGATCATTTAGCACACAGACTATGCTGATGGAAATGGTTTCGAATGATCTTTTGTGACACTTGGGTACTTCTCACCTACCTTAAATGTGCCTGGAGTTATGTGTCATTCATCATCCAGTTCTGAAGGGCATTGTTCATAATGAAGTGGTCATCAGAGTGGGATGTAGCCAATGGACATCCACTTCTATGCCTCTCTGTGACTTAAAAAACCACAGCCGTAGCAAAATAGCAATAGGGTGAATATAGACAAAACAACCTCAACGTACCAGAAAGCCCTGTTAAAAAATAACTTGTTATAAATATATCTAAAATTAGAGCCCACAAAAAAACACATATAAGTTAGAGTAGTTTAAATATAGTAGGGTACCTTAATAGGTCAGGGGGTCATCCTGGCAAAAAAAACAGTTATAATAAACTAACATGCACAATATTACATACAAAATGTCAATACAACAGGTTAGGAAATTAACAATTTTTCTCAATCAAGTAAGTATATCCCTGTAAAGCCAGTGCATAATAAACATACCAATTTCAAAATTGCGAGGGGTGATACCACTTTCATCAAGAGGACTATATATATATGTAGACACCTCAACAGCTAGCCCTGATGAGCCCTAGAGGTAATCCTCAGACCTGGGCATGGCCTTCTTTTGGGAGTCTCTGGATCTGTGACCCCTGTGGTACACTTCCCTGATGAACCCGGGTGTATCCACCGCTTGGGAGAAATGCGTCGGGACGGTTTAGGATTGGTCACCCTGTTACATCATGGACTTGACCAATTAGATAAGTACCTTGAATTTTCCATATCTCTGGTGTTAGGTGCTTTAGTCTGACTCAGTTGCCCTTAGCAAACAATCAGATTCCACCTTTCTTTCTTAACAGACTGTTTGGAAAATGAAAGGTGGAATCTGGTTGCTAAGGATAACTGAGTCAGTTTCACTTTACACTATGTTTGATAACCCTATTACACATACTGTCCACCTACTTTTGGACCACCCTGTATATATAGTCCTCTTGATGAAAGCGGTATCACCCCTCGCAATTTTGAAGTTTGTATGTTTATTATGCACTGGCATTACAGGGATGGAATCACTTGATAGAAAAAAAATTATTAATTTCCTAACCTGTTCTATTGACATTTTGTACGTAATATTGTGCATGCCAGTTTATTATAACTGTTGTTTTTCCAGGACAACCCACTGACCTGTTTAGGTACCCTACTATATTTACACTACTCTAACGTATATGTGTGTCTTTTTTGTGGGCTCTAATTTTAGATATATTTATTACAAGTTATTTTTTCCAGGATTTTCTGGTAAATTGAGGTTGTTCTTTGTGACTTTTCCAGTCTCTGTATCTCTGTTGCAACTTGCTGATGACACAATGTAACACTCTAAGCTCAGTGGCCACTTCTGTCTGAGAACATTCTGCTTGAAGCCTTGCAACGGCAAAATACTGCTGATCAATTGTTAGGTGTCATCTTGTTCTCATGATGTTAAGATGTGAGCAGCATGATGGGGAAGACTGTTTAACCCCTTAACGACCGCGGGCCGTAAAATTACGTCCTAAATGACATAATCTTACTGCCCGCGGTCCTCCGGCGGCAGCATGCCGCGATCGGCACACATCTCAGCTGATTTTCACAGCTGAGATGTGTGCCTGCTAGGCACGAGCAGAATCGTTATCTGCTCGTGCCGATTAACCCCTTATATGGCGCTGTCAATACATGACAGCGCCATTATAAGCGCAATCGCGGTAAAGTTTTTACTTACCGCCGAAACCGGAAGTCACGTGACGCGATCACGTGACTCCCGATAGTTGTCATGGTAGTACAGGGTCATGTGATGACTCCTGTACTACACATGAATTGGTTTCACTTTCGCTGTGCCCGGGGCACAGCAAAAGAGAAAGACAGCGTATCTGCTGTTTACAGCCTTCCAGCTGTGATCAGCAGATACTGCAGAGCGATCGGAATGCTGATCGCAATAGCCCCCTAGGGGGACTAGTAAAATAAAAAAAAAAAGTAAAAAAATAAGTTTTAAAAAATTAAAAAAAAACAAAAAAACCTAAAAGTTCAAATCACCCCCCATTCGCCCCATTGAAAATTAAAGGGTTAAAAAAATAAAAAATATACACACATTTGGTATCGCCGCGTTCAGAAACGCCCGATCTATCAAAATATAAAATCAATTAATCTGATCAGTAAACGGCGTAGCGGCAAAAAAATTCCAAACGCCAAAACGACGTTTTTTTGTCGCCACAACTTTTGCGCAAAATGCAATAAGAGGCGATCAAAACGTAGCATCTGCGCAAAAATGGTACCGTTAAAAACGTCAGCTCGAGACGCAAAAAATAAGCCGTCATTGAGCCTAAGATCCCGAAAAATGAGAACGCTACGGGTCACGGAATATGGCGTAAAACGTGCGCCACTTTTTTCGGACAAACTTCCGATTTTTTTTTAACCCCTTATATAAAAGTAAACCTATACATGTTTGGTGTCTACGAACTCGCACTGACCTGAGGCATCACACCCACACATCAGTTTTACCATATAGTGAACACAGTGAATAAAATATCTCAAAAACCATAGTGCTATCGCACTTTTTTTGCAATTTTTCAGCATTTGGAATTTTTTTGCCATTTTCTAGTACACAATATGGTAAAACTGATGGTTTCATTTAAAAGTACAGCTCGTTCCGCAAAAAATGAGCCCTCACATGACCATATTGACTGAAAAATAAAAAAGTTACGTCTCTCAGAAAAAGAATGGCGAAAAAAAAAAACGGAAAGCGAAAAATCGGCCGGTCGTGAAAGGGTTAAATACCAATTCTAATGTACCCTGAAATGTATGGGCAATTCATGGATCAAATACCTGTTTAGAATATTGCCATTAAGCTCCTTGTTGGAAAATAACAGGTTGTGCAAAAGTACTGAAACATTGAACAGTTGGACATGTACATTCGAAGGTTTAGAGAAGGTCACATTAAATTCATCTGAAAAGGTTAGAGTCCATTTTAGGATAATCCTAAAATTTCACCCGAAAGTCAAATATCCCTAACTTTTTGTGAGTAGTGTATATACCAGGATGATGGACATATATACCAAGATGGGGAACATATATACCAGGATGGAGGACGTATGCACCAGTATGGGTCACATATATAAAAAGGTGGGGAACATATATACCGTTGAAACCAGAAGTTTACATGTACCATTGTGAAGTTCCAGGCTATGAATCAATTGTCCATATAATAAGATCATCTGTGTTTGTATGATGATTATTCAGATGTTAATGTACATACCAGGATGCGCCTTTGGAATGTGTCATTGAAACACATTATACTAGGCTGAACAATGTGAGAGAATTTATAATCTGTTGGTTCACACCATGTGGGATGTTGACGCCTTGTTCATGCTCAACAAGGTGTTAACAAAGATAATGAAGCCAAAATGTACAATGAACGAAGAAGTATTCAGTAGCTGGTTCAAACTGGTATTAGGAAGCCAGTAGCAGGCTGATGAGGTACTATATAGACTTTGCTGATTATCTCTGACCAATCAGGGACAATGCTGAACTGAATAACTGTGTGTATTTTATAATATATGGATTAAAGGAGCATTGAGCCTCTCCCGGATAGAGACACGTCTCTGTGTGGTCATTTTTCCTCATACATACATCTGTGCAGATTTGATTTGGACTCTGACTCTGTGACCCTGAAGACCCCTTAGCGGACTCCCCCAACACCATTACCTACATTATTTATATTTGCCAAATGCCAGAGACAGAGAGAGAATGTTTTAAGGCATTTTTATTACTTTCTGCAAAGTCAAAAATCTACATACATTTAATTAGTATTTGGTACCATTGCTCTTAAACTGTGTGACTTGGGTTTAACATTTTGGATATCCTTCCACAATCTTCTCACAATAGTTGGTAGGATTTTGGGCCCACTCCTCCTGACAGAACTGATGTAACTGAGCCATGTTTGTAGGCTGCCTTGCTCGCACCTGCTTTTTCATCTTTGCCCATAAATTTTCAATAGGATTGAGATCAGGGTTTTGTGATAGGCACCCCAAAACATTGACTTTGTTATTTTTAAACCACTTTGTAACCAGTTTGGCAGTATGCTTTGGGTCATTGTCCATTTGGAAGACCCATTTCTGCCCAAGCATTAAGATGTCTTGAGATGTTACTTCAGTATTGCCACATAATCTTTTTTCCTCATGATGTCATCTATTTTGTGCAGTGCACCAGCCCCTCCTGCAGCAAAACAACTCCACAACATGATGATACCACTCATGTTTCACAGTTGGGTATAGGTACAGTATAGGTTTTAAAACTTCTCCCTTTCTCCTCCAAACGTAATGATGGGCATTATGGCCAAACAGTTCAATTTTAGTTTCATCAGACAACAGGACATGTTACAAAAAATTAAGGTCTTAGTTCCTAAGTGCATTTGCAAACATTAATCTGTTTGTTTTTTAATTTCTTTTGGAGTAATGGCTTCTTTCTGGCAGAGTGACTATTCAGCCCATGTTGATACAGCACTCGTTTCACTGTGGATAATGACACAATCTTACCAGCTTCCACCAGCATTTTCACAAGGTCTTCTGCTTTTGTTCTTTGGTTGATATGCACATGTCTGACCAAAACACGATCATCTCTGGTACACAGAACCCATCTCCTTCCTGAGTGGTATGATGGCTGGATATTCCCATATTGTTTGTACTTGCACTTAATTGTTTGTACAGATGAATAAGACACCTTCAGGTATCTGGAAATCGCACCCAAGGATGAACCAGACTTGTGCAAGTCCACAATTCTCTTCCTGAGATTTTGGCTGATTTATTTTGACTTTCCCATGATGCTACACAAAGAAGCACTGTGTTCAGGTGTGCATTAAAATACATCCACAGGTGTGTCTCTAATTAACTCAGATGTTGCCAATAAACCTATCAAAAGCTTCCAAAGAACTAACATCATGATATGAGCTGTCGCATATTGTTTAAAGGCACAGTACTCAGTGTATATAAACGTTTGACTTTGCAGAAAGTAATAAAAATGCCTTAAACCATTCTCTCTCTCTCATTATTCTGGCATTTAAGATAATATCTGGAAGAGACAAGGGTGCAGATGGTGTCTTATCCCAGTGAAACCAGAATAAAGGCGCTCAGACTCACTCACCTCGAGGAGTTGTGAGGGTCACAACTACTGTTAAAGTATAGTAAGCTGGTGTGGAGATAAAACAGGAGGAGATTCCAGAGGTTAATTCTTCATGATTTTTATTTTTCTACCCGTTTCAGAGTCTAACTGACTCCTTCATCAGGAATCAAAAACCACTGATGCACATTTTTTTTTCCCGCAGCCTTGTTATCTGGGTGCTTGCTTCTCGGCTTCAGACGCACTCTGCGCATGGTCGGAACCACAGGAGTCTTCTGAGCATGTGCAGTGCGCCTCTGAAGCAGACAACCAAGCACCCAGATAACAAGGCTGCGGGAATGACAAGTACGTTCGCGCGGGATCTCAAGGAGATAATGGTGACGTCGCTCATGTAAATCCATGGTATCACACCCACAGAGGCGTGATACCACGGAAAGCATGTAAACGCCCATGGGGCGATGCGACGACCAAGAGACTAACACCTACATAGGGATAACTCTCTACTGGATAACATGGTACAAAGATATATTTTACCTGTATTTACATAGGGAACATGTAAGAAATAAAACATTTTCTTTCATACATTCATATTACAGAATATTACAACACAGGGATGGGTAGGAAGGGGTTACTAGGCCACACATCACACTGCTTGTAAGTTAGAACACATAAATTAACTGACAGGTTCCCTTTAATTTTCTAAAGGAAAGAAGGGCCAAAACCAGTAATACTGCCTTTATATTATTGTTTTTTGATGATGTCACTGGGAATAATAAATACCATCCTAATTTACATTTTTTATTTCATTTATTTTGTTTTCAGCTATGTGAACAGAATATAGAAGTCAGGTGGTATAATGTACTGCAACACTTCTGTTTTAGAACTTTCTCCTCTTGTCAAATTGACAATCGCTGTTAGCCATTTAAACAGAGGTTTTAGTGCACAAAAGTAGCACAAAAAGAAAAAAATTATATAAATCTGGTATTGATGTAATCGTACTGACCTGAAGAATAAAGTTGTGTTAACACCTAAAGCACAATGAATGGCGGAAAATTAAACACAAAATAGAATTTTTGAACTGCTGTCAATTTTTTAATTCTGTTTTCCAAAATTCAGTATAAGGCTGGGTTCACATGACCATATTTTCTCCATCCTAGAAAACCAGTCTAATTTTTCTCCATGTTCTCCATTCTGCCAGTCTGTGAATATCAGACTTCACTCGAATGTCATCCAATTACAGTCCGACTTTCTCATGGACACATAGACTTAAATAGCCAAGTGCCATCTGATTCTTGAAGGTAAATCATGCATGCTTGTAGCGCTGGTGTCCTAAATCATGTACGCTATCCGACAATGAGGTCCCGTGCAGGCGCACTACAATACTCAAGGCAATATGGGTGGCTATCACCTACACTGCCTGCTGATGCAGTGTAGGTGATAGCCACCCATATTCACCCATATTCCACCCATAGCCACCCATATTTCGGTTAGGAATTATACAGAGCAGTGTCGGTCCGCGGCCGCACTTATCTAATACGGAATTGGCCTCCCACCTGCCATTTTTAATCCTTGTCCATTTATATAATTTAATAAAGTTTATTTGATTAAGTCTTTAGTTAGGGTACCTCTTGTTGCCCTTTGGGCAAATAGTGTTTGCATAATAACCCCTATGCTAACTGCGTGTGACAAGCAGAGGTTAGTGTTTGTGCAACGGGAACGTGAGCGCCGTCACCACTGGAACGGCGCTGGCACCATAGGAGAATTTAAGCTTCCTAATGTTAATAGAGGCAAACAAGAAAAGGTTGTCCGAATAGAGAACAACCCCTTTAATAAAAGAGAATGTATGTGGGAGGGCACAAATTAAATTTTTCAATTTTAGCTTACGGTAATTTGGTGACTATGGCTTGCAGAACATGGTGCGGTGAGTGCAAAAAAGACCCCTTCTAAAGGGTCCTCCTATTTTATTAGGTTCTTCAGCTGCTGTTAGCTGTATACTGGGAAAGTGTTGAGCACAGTTTCAAGCACTACGGCTGCAGCAATGACCTTATCCAGTGACTTTTTTTCATCACTGGATGAAGGCACTGCGTAGCCCTAGAGCCCAGATCTGTACTCATCATTAGATATAGAGGAACCTGAACTCAAAAATTCAGGGTTCGTAACAAACATGGACTCCGTGTCTGAGTTCAGGTGCTTTACATATGCTAACCACTCGATTGAGCATCGCTGTGCTCGGGTACGCTCCAGTGAGAGCCACTTGTAGCCTCTGAATGCCCCGCACTAGCTGTAAAAACGGCATTACCAGATACTGTGTATAAAAAGAAAAATAAAAAAAAGTTGCCCTCCCACGAAACTGCCCTGTTTATGGCTGGCTGTATGTGGGCACAGAGCCGAACAGCCCAATCAGTGACTTCAAATGAAGTTTAGGCTCCAGGATCAAGTTCAGGTCCAGAACAGAACTTTAAAGTCCAGCTGAATTGGGCTAACCCAAACTTCAACAGGTCTTCTCATCTCTAACTACCACACACTGATATACTGTGATCTGAGTGCTGCAGTCAGCAAAGATTTGACTGCTCCGCTCAGATCACTGGAAGTATTTGCGACGGGAATATTGTGACCCTCCTCATAGCACTGGGCTACAATGAAATGGCACAAACATCATAGGTTGGACACTGACCACAATCTCCTATGGCCTGTGGCTGCCATACTTGCTGTGTGTCGTGCTCAGACGCATGCCAGGAAATAAAAATGAAGGAATCATTAATATAAAAAGTGTTACAACAGTTAATTTTAGCCAGTTAAGTATAAACGTCTTTAAAAAAAAAACAAAACACTAAAAAGATTATATATTTCCTTTAAGGCCAAAATGATCTTTGTCACTAAGGGGTTAAACAATATAATTTACATTACACTACCCACATAATAGTTTACTATTACACATTTCCTGCTACTCTCTCATCTTACCATGGGTTAAAGGGCGGCACTGGAGACTAAAACAAGTAAAAACACTAATTCATGTAATTTTTACTCCCATGTCCCTGTGCGCCAACCACAACATGGCTGCTACACGTAGTCACATGACTGAGTGTTCCGCTGTCATGGAAAAAAAACCTTCGGTAAACTAGAGGCCGATATGTACCAGTCAGATTTGTCTCCTCCTTTTGCGGAGACCGTTTAGTTGTTAGTTATGACTTTTTGTCTCCGTAAAAATGGAGTCTAACGATTCTAAATTAGAGACACATTTTAGAGATTGGTGTTTCCCCTATCAATACCCTGTTGTGAGAACTATGCTCTACGCCGCTTCCTGCCCAGTGTGGAGTCCAGGAGGAAGAGGAAGCCTGGCTCATAGTGACAGAGCGAGGCGGAGGGGGAGGACACAGGTGAGAGGCTGACAGGGCGCTGCACTCTATGTATTCCTCCGCTGTGTTATGGGAGCGCAGTTCTACACAGCTGCACTGCATGTATTCCTCCGCCGAGTTATGGGCGCGCGGTCCTGCACAGCTGTGCGTACACCCGGCAGAGCTGGATCCTGGCAGGTGCAGTAGAGCAGTACTGTGTGTGAGTGTTGTTACTGTCAGTAAATATTGCTGGAAGGTATCCTGGTGCCTATAGTTATCAATGCTATCTCTGTGCATGTAATATGCGTATATTATACTGTGTGTGTGTATATATATATATATATATATATATATATATATATATATATATATACTCATACATACTCCATATTGTGGTGGGTAAAGTGCAACCGGGGTCTTGGGTGTTCAGTTCTGGAGAAGGAAAGGCTTTAGTTCTCTCATTAGCCCAGAAAGGCCCCATCAGCCTAAAATGTCTGTACTATGCCGTAATAAGGGTTATAATTTATACCTGACGATAAAGGTTGCATATCGCGCCCTGGGAAGGGTGAGGTCATTGTATTAAGGCAGCTTTTCACATTTAGTGACTTTTTTGTATCTAATGCTGGCATTTTGAGAAAAGAATAATTTTTGTAAGTGGTCTTCATAAGTGTGTGTTGCATTGTGTATTGTCCCTTTACTGTTTTTAATATATTCATACATGTAGTGTGTATTGACAGGCTCGACCGTCGCTGTCTTCGCAGTTTCCAGCGCCTCTCTGGAGCCATGTGACTGAAGTTCTAATACGTCGGATCCGCCTGCGCTCAGTGTGATCCAGAAGTCCCTATTCCAATGTAAGTGTATGGAGAACCTTATCCTGATGCCCCATGGGCTTACTTTGTAATAGAGACTTCCGGGTCACAGAGAGCACAGGGTGATCCAATGAGTCACATGACTCCGGAGCGGCGCTGGACACCGGGGAAGACTGCGTTGGTGAGTATATTACCCATCCGCACTACATTACATACATATTCACACAGACGTACCCATAAATGTTCTAACATTAGTTCTGGATTTGAGAATCTGTCAGCGCAGTCTGAAAGGAAAGTCTGTGACTGCTCTGCTCAGCTGATGTATAGCCACAGACCACATCAAAGATCAATAAATGCACCTGTGAAAGACCAAAGCAGAAACATTTCTAATGTAACCCAATTACAGAAATGATTGTTAGTCCCAAATACATGGATTTAAGTAGCACAACAAAAAAATCTTTGATTTTGCATTACAAGATTGTCAAAGTTTATTCCGCTTTCCTGTACAGCTGGAAAACGTAGTAAGATGGCATAAATTAACGCCCTGTGGTTAGGCCCATCGCTCTGTCCCGTTGAGACTACTGTTCCACATACCGTATAGTGTATTTATCTTTGGCTATGATTATATTGTGCGTTACTCTTACGTCCGTGGCTCTTTGAAAACTGTTTTCGGGCATATGCACTGATGTCTAATCCTGCTTTCCTGGACTTCAGGTGAAGTCCTGACAGGGCCACTGATGTGAGGGTAAAATGGATTCTGAACATGACATTAAGCTACGGTCACACTTGCATTCAGACACTATTGTCTATTCTGACTTAGGAACAGACGCATTAAATTAAAGGGGTTGTCCAGTACTTTATATTGATTGTCCATCCTTAGGATCAGTAAGGGTGGGAAACCCTGCAACCATTTTTAATCAGCTGTGTTTTTGGCCCCAGCAAAGGTGCATGAACTGTATAGTTGCCACAATGGAGTACTGCACAGCCACCCATTCACTAGAATATGTGCATTCACAGTATTGGCCGCGGACACCGTACAGGTGATGGAGCTGTGCAGTCCGCAACAACTGAGCACATCCTGCCGCTGCCAGCGCCAAGAACAGCCAATGGTGAAGGGTGTCATACCGTCACCGATCTGATATTGATGACCTTTCCTAATGATAGGCCATCAATATAAAGTACCGAACAACCACTTTAATGTCAGAAAGGGATTCATCATTGCAGAACTAAAACAGACGGGCCCCATTGATTATTAGAGGATCCATCTGGTTTCCAGTTAAGCACATTGTGCAGATTTTTTTTTTTTTTTTTTTACTTCTGTTCTAAAATTTTACATAATGGGACCCAGACGGACCTCATAATATTCAGTGGGACCCTCTGCTTTTGTTTACATTAGTTATTTAACACAGTGTTCCTCAACCCAAGTCCCAGTTCTCAAGAGCCACCAACAAACCAGGTTTTCCAGATTTTGTTAGTTTTGCACAGATGACAATTCCATCACTTGTTCAATACTAAGGAGATTCTGAACACTTGATCTGTCGGTGGCTTTTCATGACTGGGTCTGAATGTAAATGTGAATAGATGTCGGAGCTCATTATTTTCCAGATGTGAATGTATACTTGCATTTACAAAGGGGTCCTTTTCTGATAGCAGCGTGGGTTCCTGTGGTACCACTTCCAGCGGGTTTCCTCCTAAGGCTACTTTCACACTACGTTTTTTTAACATGCGCCATGAACTTTTTTTGCTGTAAAAGCGGCTCCTGTTTTTAAAAAGAAAAACGCATGCAAACGCAAGTGTTATTTTGCAGGATCCTGTCATTTGTATGGGCGGGCATTGGAGTCATGTGATCGGCAAAGAGGGGAACTGAACGTGACAGACTGGGAGCCGGCATCTGACAGCTGCGGAGGCTCGTAACCAAGGTAAACATCGGATAACTTGCTTGGATACCCGATATTTACCTTGGTTACGAGCGTCTGCAGCTGCTAGGAGCCGGGCTCCCTGCACACGTAACCAAGGTAAACATCGGGTATCCAAGCAAGTTACCTGATGTTTACCTTGGTTATGAGCCTCCGCAGCTCTCAGGCGGGGGAGAGGGGAGAGGGAGAGACTGATCACGCCAGGCTGGTTTCTGGGCATGCTCAGTAGAGCAAGCAGGATCCTGTCTATTAGCATGCCAGCGTTCACATGCGTTTGCGTGCAGTATAGTGAGGATCCAGCAATTTGCAGTATTTGGACGCAGCTCAAAAACGCTACAAGTAGCGTTTTTGAAAAAAGTTAAAAAAACTGCAAGTCTCTGGATCCTCACTATAACGCATGTGAACGCATGTTGACGCGAGTCCATTGCAAATGCATTGAAATGAAAACGCATTTGCACTGGATCCGTTTTTGCGTTAATAAAACGTTCATGACGCATGTTAAAAAAACGTAGTGTGAAAGCAGCCATAGATGTTCCTGTATCAGCACATCCTCGGTGCGGAGTATGAAGGGGGCTGGCTGACTGCTCATTTAGTTTGCTGTGTTTGCCCCTTCTTTTTCTGTATGTTAACCATGATAGAGGAATGTGCTTGGCTTATTCATTGAAATAAGCAGCCAGCGCCCCACACATTGAGCACCGATGATGTGCTGACACAGAACCTCCCTAATTCGACAACCTCTTACTCTGGCTGTACATGTTTTTTGCCTAGACAAACTGACCATGTATAGATGACTCTTAAATCTTCTTTTTTGGCAGACATCGGAAGCTAGAGGGTCAGATAGGTAACAGTGTAGAGTATGGGGTGTGAGGCGGGATAGGTGACGGCTATCTCAGCGCTTGCTGCCTATGGGGAGCTGTGGTGAATTGGAGAAGTTTCGGCGTAATCAAGAAATGTTTCCTGTAACATTGTTAGATTATATAGGAATGGGATATTGTTCGTTTAATCACCCAGTGCTGGACAAATCCCAGGAGCCATGTGGCCAATGTGCCGAGAAATGTGCTGCTGGTGCTTAACTTTCCTTACAAAGAAAAACCACAACAAAACTATGAATGTTCTTATTGTCTGACCACTAAGGTAAAAATTGCACCAGGCGTAGATTAAATCCTGAAGCTTACATAATATATTCAGAACAGAAATTAAAGGGGAATTCTAATAAAAAACGAAGGTTGATTTTTAAATTATTCATTGTGGGTTTCTCCAGAATTCCTAAATAAATACATTTTGTTTTTTTTGTTTGTATTTTTTGTCTTTGTCGCTTGCTGAGGGGTAGGTAATGTTACAGGTTTAGTCTCGGGGAATGTTCACAGGCAAGACATTTATTGCAGAAATGTCAGTAAAAGAAAAATTCACTGCATACTTCTGAACAGGGATGTTTCTTTATGTTGAGTTTGTGGGTCAGTCTGAGAAATCTCTACAAAGTACAACAGCTCTATTGTGAGTGAACGTCACCATTGCTGATAGACTTGGATCTCCATGTGTCTCCGGTGCTGTCACTTTACATATTGATGACACTGGTACTTCTGGGTCATTCTGGACATATTTCCTTGCATTTCTGTGATTTGGAATGGAAACCGTGGGGCAACGTTTGAACCTTTTCCTTACCAAATTTTGGAAGTATCTGGATGTACTATTACTGTCCATACATATAACAATCTGCTAAGATTACATGGAGTGCTGACTGGCCTAGCAAACACCTATTAGACCGTGCCTTATTGATTGCCACTGACAGCTAATAAAGCTTTGCTATACCAACTCATTAGGTCACTGATCAAAGATCACATTGGGAAGACTAGTGGTTTAAAAAAAAACCAAAAACACAATGAGAAATAAAACCATTTTCCTTCATGAAATGTTTTATGCACGGAAAGTTTTTTTTATATCTCTAAAATTGTCCATAAAGTTTTGACATTATTTCAACTGCATTAAATAACATAAGAACCCCCCCCCCGGCAAAATAGTTCACCCTAAAAAAACCAAACTATGTAATTTTTTACATGAACCAACACATGATTGTATGAAAGAATGAGTTATACCTCAAAAACAAGCCGTATTATGGCTACATCATAATTGTTTTGCATCAAATGCAAAAAATAGTACCATACCAAAATGTATTTCTTTTCCTCCATTCTCCTAGAAAGCGTTAATTGGGTTTTCCATTCTGAGGATATGTCATTGATATAAGAGACGTGGGGGTCCAACACTCAGCGCCCCCACGGATCATTTGTCAATTGTTTTTTACATTCTCTCCGGCTGGCTGCAGCTGATAGGATATACCGTCAGGCCTTCCCTATACATTGTATGGGCCTGTTCTACATTCAGAAAGCCCTTGACCTAATCATCCACCAGCACCAGATCTATCGGAGAGGTTTAGGAGGTTTACATGGTGACTGTTCTAAGAGAAGGAAAGCTGCGGGACAACAGAAGCATTGTTGCAAATGGATAGTCTGAAATTAAGACTAGAGCAGCATTTACTGTTGTTTTTTTTATTCTCCAGCTGAAACTGGTACTTGATCTAATAAACTAAGAAATGTTCAGTATTTCAGTTACCGTAGATAAGTTTTATTTGCAAAATCTCCTGGCCATTAAAGGGAACCTGTCAGCAGAAATTTCGCCCAAAACCTAAAAGATTCCCCCTCTGCAGCTCCTGGGCTGTATTCTAGAAAGGTCCCTGTTATTATTGTGCCCCATGTGAGACCAAAATAAAGACTTTATAAAGTGGTACCTTTTTGTATTCAGATACTGTAAATTTGACACGGGGGTGGGCTCTCTGCCGTCCGTTATTCTGCCTCCTGGTCCTGTATGCCGCCCCCATCGCTCCTTTCCATAGCTGATGCACTGCCCACTGCTCCAGCCATCCCCGCGCATGCCCAGTGCCAGTCTCACAGGACTGAGCAGTGTGACCGCTGGTGACGTGTGCGCAAGCAAGTGATTATGGGCGGGGCTGTGATTGTTATCAGCAAGTACCCGCCCATAATCTCGTGAGCGCGCAAACCTCACCAGCGGTCAGACACACTGTGCTCAGTGTAGATGCTAGACTGTATGGGCTGCTTCCAGGGATGACGTCCCTTTTGTCACGTGATAGGGGCGTGTTCAAAATACTATCACGTGACAAAAGGGACGTCATCCCTGGAAGCAGCCCATACAGTCTAGCATCTACACTGAGCACAGTGACCGCTGGTGAGGTTTGCGCGCTCACGAGATTATGGGCGGGTACTCGCTGATAACAATCACAGCCCCGCCCATAATCACTTGCCTGCGCACACGTCACCAGCGGTCACACTGCTCAGTCCCGTGAGACTGGCACTGGGCATGCGCGGGGATGGCTGGAGCAGTGGGCGGTGCATCAGCTATGGAAAAGAGCGATGGGGGCGGCATACAGGACCAGGAGTAGAATAACGGACGCTAGAAAGCCCGCCCCCGTGTCACATTTACAGAATCTGAATACAAAAAGGTACCACTTTATAAAGTCTTTATTTTGGTCTCACATGGGGCACAATAATAACAGGGACCTTTCTGGAATGCAGCCCAGGAGCTGCAGAGGGGGAATCTTTTAGGTTTTGGGCGAAATTTCTGCTGACAGGTTCCCTTTAACCATCAACTTTGTAGTAACCACACGACACTGCTGTATTTAGGCCCTGCTGTTACATGTCCACTGCTTCTCCTACCTGCTAAAGATTATTTTGTCATTTGGTGCAGAATCAAGAGAATCTCTCTAGATTTCACAGTGCATCCATTTCTAATTAAAATTCTTTAACCTTATGAGGCTGGTGTATTTACTATGAAATTCCATGTCTGAGTGGCTGTGTAATTCTACATGAAAGTTTCACTCGGTCTTTGCCCACCTAGCCTGATTACCAGCGCTTTAGACTCCCTCCTGCTGCTGCTGAGATCTCTCACTGCCAGGGTACCATCACACTAAACGATGTACCAGCGATTCAGATCACGTTTCGACCTGGTCAGGATCGCTGGTACGTCGCTACAGGGTCGCTAGTGAGCTGCCAAACAACAGTCAGATCTTCCCAACGACGCAGCAACTATATGGTGGTCGCTGGGACCCTGTCACACAGCACGATTCAAATCTTGATTAGTAATATAGGCGTGCATCTACATTGCCTTTTCCGCGCCCCTTCTGCTCCGATTGGTGGTCGTAACTGCGTTGTGACTGGGCGGCCTTGCCTTCAGAGAAGGCAACATAATAGCGCTCCCATCCTTGTCCATCCTACAGTCCCGATGCAGAATGGACTGTATTACGATCTGCTGCTACACGCGGTGCGGGACAAGTGAATACAGCTCTCTGAAATGTACTGCGATCTACAAGCCAGGACAGAGGATGGAAGCGGCCAATCCGAACGCAGTAGCGATCACCAATCGGAATAGAGAGGGTGCGGAAAACAATGAAGATGCACGCCTACGTGAGTCGTGAACGAGGTAGTTGGGTAAGGTGTCAAACACACCGATGTGTGCTGCCCTGCGGGAGCTTGACGACCAAAAAATAAACCAGAACAGTGTGTAACGATCAATGATTTCACAGCAGGGGCCAGGTCGCTGCTTAGTGTCACACACGGCGAGATCACTGATGAGGTCACTGGTACGTCACAAAACCTGTGACTCAGCAGCGATCCCGCTATGTGAGAAGTACCCCTAAGGATAAATCCATAAAAATATATGAAGCTGTCAAGTTCCGGTCAGGCAAACTGCAGTCAGTCCGTGCATCTGTGCTCAGAACGTGTTCAGATATCTGCATTAGACCTAAACTGTAGCAGAAACTGGATAACCTGGGGTTCCCCAGCCCGCCCTTTACCCGGACTTTTTAAAATGCTCATCTTAATATCAGTACTATGCAGTCATTCTGACTTGAGTTTCAAAGTAAATACACCAGTCTCTTTGAGGTGTAACACTATATGCAGTTTGTGAAATAAGCCGCATGCAGGAGACTGCAATGGTAAATTGGAGTCAGAGAGACTGCTGAGAATGTCAAGATTCCTAAGGCTATGTGCGCACGCTGCGGATTTGCTGCCGATTTTGCTGCGGATTTGCTGCAGAAGATGTGTCTAAGATTTCTGCAGTCATTCCTCAGCAAAACCTATGGGTTTGAAAAAATGCTGTGCGCACACTGCGTTTTTTTTTTTTTTATACCCGGCGATTTACCTGTGGATTTTCCGCTGCGGAATTAATGAGCATGTCACTTCTTCTTTTCCGCAGGTACCTGCAGTTTTGCCATAGATAATAGTAAAAACCCACAGGGACCAACTTACGGAAAATCCGCGGTAAAACCGCATGCAGATTTTGTTGCGGTTTTGATGCGTTTTTTTTTTTTTTTTTACCGCGGGTGCTGGATTCTTTAAGAGGGTCCAGATTTTTCCTTAAGAAAGTCACTTTCTAGTGCGCACGTGGCCTAATGGATGTTTGCACATAAAATGTCACGTACATATACTTCTACCATATTGTAGTTCCTTGCAAAATAATGTAAAACTAAACAGTTGGCTCATATGCTACTATTAAGCGTTAAACAGCCTACATGATGGGAACATCACAATCTGACTCTTGAATGTAACGACTATACATATTCTACATAAATAATCATTACTCATACATCACTAAAATGTTAGTTCTACCAAGAAAACGGTTTCTGGTAAATACTGGCATCCAAATCGCTCTGTGGAGCTTTAAAGTCTGCGTTGTTGAGAGATAATATCTCACTTTGGATTTTATAATGTTATTTTCAAAACAAGAACTGTTTCTAGAGTCAGAAATATTTGCTCATAAAAATTCCTGAATTAACTGTGACAACGATACAAAGAGAACACACATTAGTCATTGTTACTTGGATTTTACCTAATGTTTGCTTAGCTTTAGTTCCCTAGACCCAAATTTCAGTATGGATTCTGCTCTGAAATCTGATAGATCAAGTGAGCATCTCCACCTTATGCATGGGATTGAGGTTTCCCCATGGATGTGTATAGGATGATTTTTATTACAAACGCTTAAGCGGGCTCTACACGCTGCGATCTCGCTAGTGATCGTACCCGCCCCCGTCGGTTGTGCGACACGGGCAAATCGCTGCCCGTAGCGCACAACCTCGCTTACCCCCCGTCACACGGACTTACCTTCCCTGCGACGTCGCTGTGGCCGGCAATCCGCCTCCTTTCTAAGGGGGCGGGTCTTGTGGCGTCACAGCGACATCACACGGCAGCCGTCCAATAGAAGCGGAGGGGCGGAGATGAGCGGAACGTAACATCCCGCCCACCTCCTTCCTTCCGCATTCCCGGTGGACGCAGGTAAGGAGATGTTCCTCGCTCCTGCGGTGTTACACATAGTGATGTGTGCTGCCGCAGGAACGACGAACAACATTGCTAATGAGAAGAGAACGATTTTTTGTTTTAGGACGGCCTCTCCACGGCAAACGATTTTGGCCGCTTTTGCGATCATTTTAGGTCGCACATAAGTGTTACACGCTGCGATATCGTTAATGACGCCGGATGTGCGTCACAAACAACGTGACCCCGACGATAATTCATTAACGATATCGTAGCGTGTAAAGCCCCCTTTATAGTCGGGGCTCTAGGCTTTGGGAAACGCTTCCTCAATATGGCTGCAGTAATTTCCTTCATTTTACTTCTGCAATTCATGCTTCTTTTAGTGTCAGTCACCAAAAGTAGTCATTGTAGTGAATATCAGCTACAAATAGTGCCTATTGTGTGACCAAACAATCAGCATGTCACAAGGTAAACAAGTAAGGTGTTTGTTCCATTTAACATGAACCAGCTGAAAGGACTTAAAGTGAATCTGTCAGCCGGTTTTTGTTACCTCATCTCAGTGCAACATAATGTACGCTAAGAGACTCTGAATCTAATGATGTATCACTTAGCTTACTGTCTTAAGCCGTTCTGACACAATCAAAGCCTTTAGATTTAGCATGAAGCAGAGCTGAAAAAGCTGTCCTGACCCACACCATCTATAAATATTGTACATTGACAGTGAGGTGTCAATCACAGCAGGGGACTGCCTTGCGTTTAGCATTGTAGTCCAGCAATGATAATCACTAGGCGATAGCCTTTAGCTTAAGTAAACAGCAGCAGACAGCCTCACAAGAGAGGCATAGTTGATTTTTGTTTTTAACCACTACAGCACGCTGTCCTCAGATTACATAGCAAAAACCTGCTGACCGTTTCCCTTTTAAATCGACGTCCACTAGTGTACATGCACACTTGTAGTACCTCTCAAAATGCCCTGTAATTAGTTTATTAAGCATATGAGGTTTATTGGTGATCACTTGTGCTAATATAACTCTTGTTTTTTTGGTCTTTGTCCAGGTAAAATGGACAGGTAACAGAAATCCGGGCTCAGTTCCTGTATTAGATTGTCATCGGCAGAATGACTGAATGCTTTCTGCCTCCCACTAGTAGCCCCAGTGAACATCGGAGGGCTGAGCATGGCGGGGGACTGGCTCGTACACCTAGCTCTGAAGAAATCAGCCCAACAAAATTCCCTGGACTGTACCGTACCGGAGAAACATCACCTCCTCATGACATCCTCCATGAGCCCCCGGATGTAGTGTCTGATGACGAGAAAGACCATGGCAAGAAGAAAGGAAAGTTTAAGAAGAAGGAGAAAAGAAGTAAGTTACAAGGGAGTCTCATACAGTGTGCTTATTATTACAGACCCAATACAATAATAGCAGTCGAGTTTCAACTTCTGCTTTGATGAAAATTGTTTAGGAGAGCATAGAAAAGGGTTTCAAACATCAATAGGAGCTCACTGACTGATTCACTGTTAACTCGTTCAGCTGTCCACTGTGTACAGTGAGGAAGGCTATAGAAGCCAAACGATTTTAACATATCTGATTAAATATTTTTATCCAAAAATGCATTCAAGTATTTACCTTTTTTAGGTGCTATGGGGAGGGAGGAGCTAGAGGAAGAGCCCCTCCCCCTTCCCACCTCATCTACATAAAATCTTATTACTGCCATCTCCTAGCTCAGTAATGTAACAGTCTGTTTTTACTGAATACAGATTATACAAGGGAATTGAGAGTTTTGTGAATGAAAGATCCGACCTGGCAGAGATAGGAGCACATTTCGGTATTATTGTGGCATGTATCCACCTCCACAAAAGATTCCAGTATGTATCCACTAACTACTCTGACATGCTCCAGTATGTATCCACTAACCTAAGAGCAGTCAGTTTTGATCCAAATATTGTGGCATGTATCCACCTCCAAGGTTGCTACTTGGAAATTGCGCCCCTCCAGCTCGCCAGAATTTTGGAAACCGTATCGTTGGTCCATGGATCTTCGGCATGGTGTGGAAGCATGCAAATGCCGAGCAAGAATTAGGCATGTTTCACGTCCTTCGCCGTAACGAAGCAACGTTGAAACCTATTATTCAGCGTCACATTGCGCCTGGTTCTAGGATCATCTCTGATCAGTGGGCCGCTTATCGAAATATAAATAACTGGCCCATGTTCAATTATGCGCATCAAACCGTCAATCATGAGCAGAATTTCGTTGATCCGATAACTGGTGCTAATACTCAGCGCATTGAAGCGCATTGGGGTCATGTGAAGACGGAAATACTGAGAAAGATGCGTGGCACGTCCCAAAATTTGTTGTCAGGACATTTGGCCGAGTACTGGTGGAAGAAGCTTCATTTAACCGCGCCATTTTGTGAAATAATTGCAGAAATTTCTCGGCAGTTTCCATTGGTGTAAGGTAGTGTTCAGAGTTTGCTCCTGTGTTTTTCCTGACAGATGTAAAAAATGAATAGAATGTGAAAACATATGTCGGAGCATCTTTTGTGAAGGTGGATACATACCACAATAATACCGCACATTTCTCTGGTACTGTATAATAAAATATATTATATTTTCATGTGTATTATTGAGTTCTGAAATAAAAATCAAAACAATGGTTTCTCTTAGGTGGTAAAATATTTGCCCTTTATCAACTAGTTAATGAATTAGGTTGATGGTTAACTGCTTGGTAGGGAGAGGTGCTGTGCCATTCTAACTGGGGATGGGAGTGGATGGCGGCCCCTTCAAATGAGAGGACATGTTCAGAACAAATGGATTCTTAAACAATTTATCCAGTCAATCGGTGACAAATATTTTTGGCTAGAATGCCCCTTTATTACCATTTTATCCATTGGATAGGTGATACTTGTTAGATCAGTCTGGGTACCGTTATTGCAACCTCTACAGGGCACTTTGATCCCCCTCCTTTAATTATTTATTTATTTTTTTAAATGCTTCAGGAATGTAGTTAGAAAAAGTGGAATAATGCAGCTAATATGCAATCACCCCATTCTACGCCCGTCACTGAAGGTACGGAGATGGTCAAGCACAGCGTTACCCCCTTATTGGCTATTTTCGCTAGTGCGGTACACTTTGACTATAGCAGCAGGATGCGTACACGACCCAACACGTCAGCTCCTACTGCCACTATCTGATGATTGGGGAGACCCACGCCCATTCAACATCAACTGTTCAGAACTCTAGATCATATCCAGATATAGGTTTGCTTTTTGCTACATATGTTGTATTTAACGTGTGAAGATTTCCCGTCATGTGTTTACAGTCCAGAAACTTGTGCAATGTCTTAACTGCGTGTAGTAAACTAGAATTGTTACTGATGCCGTAATGGCGGAGGTGCAGTCAGGGTGTAGTCCGGGCTTACAGGCTACTTGTTATTAATTCTAATGAGTCATTAGATGTTTGGCATCACTTATTAATTACATGTGGAGCAAGGTGATGTTTTCTGCCTGACCTTCCAGTCTGTGTACTTATGAGATGTAGCAGAACTAACCTCGTCAGTTTAACTTTTGTATTGGGGTAGCTGACGGACTCTAGATAATGTAGTAGGGTTCACTGTTTGTTAGTGGTATGTACTGTAGCTCTGCAGTGCTTCTACATTTGTATGTCGAGGCCACATTTTTAATGGGTTTCCATGTTTTGTAGTTAAAGGTTATTGATGCATCTTTTCTGAAAAATCTATTTAAAAGGAAGTGAAAAGAGGTATAAAATCTCTCTAATATGGTTGACTCAGGAAGAATAATACGTATTGTGAAGGATTCTGTGGACCATGTTGTGTAATGACATGTAGTCATTAAGGACCGCTCTCACATGGTACTCACTTGTCGCCCATTGTAGGATGTATGTTCTCATCCTGATGCCCTTTTTGTATTCATGGTCATTTCAGTTTGACAGACGCTACATCACATGCTCGTTTATTGATCTAGGCCTGAGTTTGGACTGTCCTGAGCAGCTTAGACTGTAGTTTGTTCTGGAGCGTTCACCTGTATAATAACAATTTTCATCTAGGTCAATTATATTCACCCTAGTGCTCCTACAAAAGAGCAATGTGATAAGCTAATGGGTTTCTATAAATACTGTCCCTTGCTGAATCACTTAACCTTTATGTGAATGATTTATCAATTTCAAGTATGATCAGTGCTCCTGCCCGGAGCGCACGTCTTTATAATAATTGAGCTGATTTTTTTTTTTTGTTACATTTCCAAGGGAGGACTTTTCATATTAAATAACATGGAGCACAAGTTGGCCATACGTGTGCGACCTCGCTTGCCAGAAAAGGCTGATTCCGACTATTTTGGGTTGTAAATAATCAGCTTTTTTGTGACACAGATGTCAGATATCTGTCAGTTAAGTAGTGTGTTGGCATTTTTGTCATTTGAGTGGTTTAGTTGAAAACTCTGACTGACAGATCTGCGTTAGTGTAATCCCAAATCAAAACGTAGATCGATGTTTATGGTATAGTTTATGGATTTTATACTTTTATAATGGTTCAAAACAGAATGATATAAATGTTCTTAAATGTTCTTTATTGTAACAAACTGTATATGGCTGCAACCATGCAAAGCCTTTCATGATTCATTGCATTCTTATTTTTTTTTTGTTTTGTCTCTATTTGGGGGTTTGCCTTGGTCTGCAGCCCTGCTTATTGTAACCAACCTTTAACTTTTCAATAAAAAAGAGATTAAACATAAAACGTAGATCGATTTTGTCCAAATTCAGTTTAAGGGCTCACCCACACAAGCTTATAACATGGACGAGGGCTAGTCGATGTTTTATCAGAAAGCCCCATTCTGTGGGGCAGTGCCAGCTAGCGTTTTCGGCATGAGAAAAAAAAAAATTGCATCATACTGTGAGTGGCAGCGTATATCTGATCACGTGCGCCCACTCAAGTCTATAGGGTGCTTTACACACTGCGACATCGCTACCGATATATTGTCGGGGTCACGTCGTTAGTGACGCACATCCGACGCCGGTAGAGACATCGCAGCGTGTGACACCAATGAGCAACGATCACAAAATCATTAAAAAAACGGTGATCGTTGACACGTCGCTCCTTTCCTTAATATCGCTGCTGCCACAGGTACGATATTGTTCATCGTTCCTGCGGCATCACACATCGCTATGTGTGACACCGCAGGAACGATGAACATCTCCGGCAATGCGGAAGGAAGGAAGTGAGTGGGATGTTACATCTCGCTCATCTCCGCCCCTCCGCTTCTATTGGCCAGCCGCTTAGTGACGTCACAGTGACGTCACTGACGCCGAACGCACCTCCCCCTTGAGGGAGGGATTGTTTGGCGGTCACAGCGACATCGCTGACAAGGTATGTGCGTGTGACGATGCCATAGAAATAATGTTCGCTACGGCAGCTAGCACCAAATGTCGCACAAACGACGGGGGCAGGTGCTATCGTGCACGACATCGCTAGCGATGTCGCAGCGTGTAAAGCATCCTTATGGGTGCGTGCAAAACATGGGACTGCACTCAATTTCTCCATTGTAAATCGTACTGAACTCTGATGACATCTAAGTTCTTCGTTTTCTAGACACCTGTAATGTGATTCTCTCATGCGATAGAATCAGATCACCGTAAACTGACACTCTGCTCAAACGCTGATCAGAAGACAGAGTTATCGCTCATGTATAATATATAGCAAGGATTAAAATGTAACTTTGAATGTTATCTGTCTAAAAACAATAGACTTGTTACCCCTTGGGAGGGGTATATCTCCATTGGGGTAGCTTTACCTGACTTGGGTGCTGCCCTTGTAAGGGCGGAAGCACTTTGCATGGGCACGACAGGGATAGGAATTATTGAAATTATCGTTCCCTCCCCTTTTGTCTGATTTTTCCCTCTTCCGCCTGTGGTCTGTTCCGGTGGTGTGTCATCTGTGTCGGGAGAGAAAAACCGGGTGAGATCCATCCTTTTTATTACTCTTGTTTATGCACTGCACTTTATTCACTATTCTATTAAGGTCTATTGTTTTTAGACATATAACATTAAAAGTTACATTTTAATCCTTGCTATATATTGTTGTTTATATCAGGATTTGGGCTGCACCTTATTGCCTCTAGGCAAGTTTGCTTTATTGTTATCGCTCATGTAGCCTCACTTTTGGAATAATCTTTCAGGATGATAACCTCCAAGATCACTGATAAATGTGGAATCATTAAAGGGGTGGTTCACTCATATTTTTTATTGTCTAGATCGATATTATTATTGAGAAACAATGTTTCCCTCAAATACCTTATGTTGGCAATAGTGCCTGTGAGAGGCGCTATTGCAGACTGCTGTTCCCCGCTCCGTGACCCTCGGCCTCTGTGACCTCGGGGATCCGGTGACATCACGTCAAGTTCCTGACACGCGGCCGGCCGCAGTGTCCGTGAGTGATGGGCTGTGGGCGGTGTTTCACTGCTCGTCACAGCCCATCTGCTCCCTGCTCCCTCCTCCCTCACAGCAAAGTGCTGCAAGCAGGTGACACACTGAGCTGTGACCAGCGGTGAAACACCCACAGCTCAGTGACTCAGGAAGACTGGGGCCGGCCGCAGGGATGTGACGTCATCGGAGCGGGGAACAGCGGTCTGCAATAACGCCTCTCACAGGCACTATTGCCAACACAAGGTATTTGAGAGAAACATTGTTTCTCAATATAATATTGATCTAAAAAATATGGGTGAACCACCCTTTTAAGAACGATCATGTAAAATCCCTTATATATCATCATCCGCTTTAAGGCTATGTGCGCATTGGAAAATGGAATTCCGCAGGTATTCAAAGATTACCGCACCCGCGGTAAAAAAAACGCGGCAAACCGCACCCGAAAACCGCATGCGGTTTGCTGCTGTTTTACCGCGGTTTTACCGCGGTTTTGCCGCGTGCGGGTTGGCATGTGCTTTATTGCATTCAGTGCAATAAAGCACATTGAAAAAAAAAGTCATTTCATTCTGAGATAGTAGATAGATAGAGAGACAGAAGAATAGATAGAGGGATAGATAGAATAGACAGAGGACAGATCGCTGCATTTCCCACGGTCGGCAGTGAGTTCACATTACCGGCCGTGGGAAATGACCGGCAATTACCTCTGCTGTCTCGTTGGGCGGCTGCATTCATTCAGCGCTGTGTATCAGTCGCAGCTGGATGTAAGCAGCCCAGGAGCGGTGGATTACGCCGGAGCTTTGTTTCGGGAGGGGTTAATAAAATGGTGAACGAAGCTTGTTTGTGTTTTATTTAAAATAAAGGATTTTTCTGTGTGTTTTATTCACTTTACTTACGGGTTGAGCATGTCAGCTGTCACATAGATGCTGCCATGATCAAGCCCAGAGTTAATGGCGGCGATCCGCCACCATTAACTCCTTGTATTACCCTGACTGCCACTGCTACACGGCGGCAGGAAGAGCCGGGGACACGCCGGTACTGCCGCATAATGCATGCGACAGTCCCGGGGCAGCTGCGGCTGATATTCTCGGCTGCGGGAGGGGGAGTGAGGCGGGGGACATTAACCCTGCACCTTTCCTTCCCCAGCCTGAGAATACCGGGCCGCCGCTGTGTGCTTATTTCGGCTGGATGGTAAATATACAGCGGAGCCCACGTGCTTTGTTTTCTATATTTCCATTTGCTTTCTATGTGCATTTTATGTGTCTGTGTTCGATGTCTGTCTGTGTCTGTGATCTGTGTGTGTTTACTCTCTGCACGGCTTCCTCTTCTTGTAATGACATCACTTCCCTGCAAAACCGCAGGCAAGCTATGTACATTACCGCAGGTAACCCGCGAAATACCGCAGGGAATAACGCAGGAAAACGCAGTGAACCGCACAGAATTTGCTGCCTGCGTTATTCCCTGCGGGATTTCACGATTACATTGCAGTGAATGGAGTGAAATCCCGCAGCGTCGTGCGGAAAGAATTGACATGCAATTGTTTTTGCTGCGGGAATCCCGCAGCAAAACATGCAGCTGTCAAATTCCGCCTAGTGCGCACAGGATTTTTTTTCCCATAGGTTTGCTGGTGATTCACTGCAGAGATGTTATGAACATTTTCTGCAGCGAAACATGCAGCAAAACCGCAAAAAATCCGCAGCAAAATCTGGTAAGTTCGCACAGGGCCTAAATGTTGTTTTACCATCGTATCATAAAGACTTGTGCAATCTGACCGCCTCTCTTGCTCCCAGAAGACGTCTTTGTCTGTAAACATTGTTTTTGCCTTATCCTTTTTTATAAGCAACATGAGTTAGCTACTACTCTGCATATATAAAAATAGAGCAAAAGTAAGTGGGATGTAAAAAGCGTGTGTCCTTCCTGTATTGTTGAAAATATGAGTTACAGGTTTTGGGTAAAGGCCCAGTCACACACAACGACTTACCAGCGATCCCGAAAACGATGCGACCTGACAGGGATCGAAGGTAAGTCGCTGGGAGGTCGCAGGTGAGATTTCACACAGTCAGATCTTACCAGCGATGCAGGAACAATACAGGTCGCAGTAGTGACCTGTATAACGATCTCAGCAGTCACTGTGACCCTGTCACACAGTGTCAAACACAGCGATGGGTCCTGCCCAGCAGGACATCGCCTTTGAAGAAAATGGCCTGGACCATTCTGCAACGACTAGAGATCTCACAGCAGGGGCCTGATCGCTGGTAGATGTCACACATAACAAGATCACTAACGGGATCGCTACTGCGTCACAGAAACCGTGCCTCAGCAGCGATCTCGCTAGCGATCTCGTTATGTGTGACAGTACCTTAAGTTGTTACCTACTGCCCTGATCACTACTAAAGCCTCTAATACAGCCTGTGTAGTGTCAGAGGGGTTGAACACCCCTATGTTTTTATTTCACAGAAGTTGCAAGTGTGCTTTAAAAATAATAAAAACCACTTGTGTATTGATTCCCCACTGCCCAGGTCTCCTAACAACCCTGTTAAGATTTTCTAGACTAGGAAAGAAACTTGTCTTAGATGTTTCCATAGTCTTTGGGCTTTAATTCCTGGATATACACCAAATATAACATCCATTCACAAGCCGCGGCATACCATATATTCCCTATAGTGCCCGTTTGGCCTTGGTTGTAGCTAGCATATCAGTCTAGGAACCTTCCACATGTCAGTGTGACCTGTCACATTTTTTATCAGATAGACTTTAAGTGTACAAAAATATTTTTGAAATCCAATGTTTTCTTTCATTTTGTGCAGTATTTAGCCGCCAGCTATGAATACATATCATCTGATGTATTAGGCTATGTGTCCACGGTAGAATGTACCTGCGGATTTTTCTGCATGAAAATCCGCGACTTTCGCGGCAAATCCGCACCTTTTTTTTTTGCCGCGGATTTTGATGCAGATTTTTTTTTTTTTTTTTTCTTTTCCCCATTCTATACCCAAAATCCGCACCAAAATCCGCAACAATAATTGACATGCTGCAGATTTTTCCGGATCAAAATCCACGGCAAATCCGCCGCGGAAAAATCCGCAGCATGGACACAGCATTTCCAAAATGCCATTGAAATGGCTTGGAAGTGCCGCTGCTGCAGATTTTCGGAAAATTCGCGGCAAAATCCGCAGCGTGGGCACATAGCCTAATATAGGCTTTTCTGTGTTCTCTGAATTGGTATAGTGATATCTGTTATAATTTTGAAAAGTAATATAGAACCTCTTGGCTAAAATCATTAACTATAGTGAAACATATGACCATAAACTATTGATTCCCTCCCCGCTTTATACAAGTCTGTAACGTCACACTTTCTTCCCCAGCTGAAGGTTATGCTGCCTTCCAGGAGGACAGTTCCGGTGATGATGCAGAAAGCCCGTCCAAAATGAAGCGGTCCAAGGGAATCCATGTATTCAAGAAGCCAAGTTTTTCTAAGAAGAAGGAGAAAGACTTCAAAATAAAAGAGAAACCTAAAGAAGAGAAGCACAAAGAAGATAAGCACAAAGACAAGAAGTCCAAGGATCTTACTGCTGCAGATGTAGTCAAGCAATGGAAAGAGAAAAAGAAAAAAAAGAAGCCCACCCCTGAGCCAGAACCAGCACCTGTAGATGTGCCGAGGCTGAGGCCAGTATTCGGAATCCCCCTGGCTGCAGCTTCGGACAGAACCATGATGTGTGATGGGATCCGGCTGCCGGCTGTGTTCCGGGAGTGCATCGATTTCATTGAGCAACATGGCATGAAATGTGAAGGCATCTACAGGGTGTCAGGTAAAACTGCTCCGACCACTGAGAGTTTACTGCTGTTGACTTCAGCCAGTTATTAGGATATGAATTGTATTTGCTCTAATGCACAGTAAATATTGTACAAATTGAGGCCCTGTTGTATAAGACCAAACATTTGTTGCTTCTGTAATGCAAAATGCCATTAAAATAAATTCTAATACAACATAGGCTATATTGTGGCTGGATTTAATGGCCATACATATGGGAGGTGCATAGATGGCTATTGTGGCTAGTACACTGTTTGAAGGAATGAGTAGATAATGTCAAACACCGCTGATTGAAGAGGCGTATTGCCTTGATTTTAGCATAGAGTGAGACCCATAAGGCTATGTGCACACTAGAAAGTGCCTTTTTCTTAAGGAAAATCCAGACCCTCTTAAAGAATCCCACACCCGCGGTAAAAAAACCACAATCCACATGCGGTTTGCCGCAGATTTTTCGCAGGTTGGTCCCTGCAGATTTTTACCATTATCTATGGCAAAAAACGCAGGTACCTGCAGAAATGAAGTGACATGCTCATTCCGCAGCGGAAAATCCGCGGGTATAAAAAAAACGCAGTGTGTGCACGGCATTTTTTAAAACCAATAGGATTTGCTGGGGAATGACTGCAGAAATGTTAGACACATTTTCTGCAGCAAATCAGCAGCGTGCGCACAGGGCCTTTTAATGAAAAAGAATGGCTATTCAATATGAATAATGTTAAAGGGGTTACAAAAAATGTTAATGGGTGCGATGTTTTATAATTTTGTTTTAAGCATTGTCTTTTTTGTGTGATTAAAAAAAAAAATAAAAAAATTGATCCATTTTATTAATACAGAAAGTACACCAGTTTTATTACATTTTCTTTGACCACTAAAGTTTCAGGTTTTTTTTTTTTTTTCTTTTCATCCATAAGGAATCAAGTCAAAGGTGGATGAGTTAAAAGCAGCGTATGACCGTGAGGAGTCTCCTAACCTCGATGACTATGAGCCTTACACAGTTGCCAGCCTACTGAAGCAATACTTGCGTGAGCTACCTGAGAACGTCCTCACCAAAGAATTAATGCCTAAATTTGAAGACGCCTGTGGCAAGGGCACCGAGGCAGAGAGGCTGCAGGAGTGTCAGCGCCTCTTAAAGGAGCTGCCTGCCTGCAACCTCTACTTGATTTCATGGCTGATTGTCCACATGGACCATGTCATAGAGAAAGAGCTTGAAACTAAAATGAACATACAGAATATTTCAATTGTGCTGAGCCCGACCGTTCAGGTACATATGACCGATTTCCTAGCGGTTACATTGCTTTCTTTTCCTGCAGCAGTAACATTGTTCTCCCTACTTCTTCGTCTCTTGTGCCTTCACCCATGTTCTTCTCCATCAGATCTCTAAAACAAGATGGGAATTATGAAAGGTCTTGAAAGGAAAATCAAAGTTGTGGCAGCGTTATTTCATAGTTGGTGATACCATCTACATTAGTGAGCCCTGACCACTGGGACCCCCAGTGATTGTCAGAATAAGGGTCCTGTGTTCCCAGTTTGAATTCAAAGCCTGTGACTGATGGAGATGGCGAAGTACTGCACAGTCTTCATTAGTCTCATAGAAGTGGATTGGAGTGCCAGTGTGTATGTGTGATGGCTGCTCCATCCAAACTGGGGACCCCTGGTTTAGTCATTAGTGTGGGGTCCCAGCTTCCAGACCACGACCAATATAGCCGTTCACAAATGATCGCTTATCCAATTCAGTGGTCATTTGTTATTGCTGCAATACTGTCTAGTTTTTTTTTTTGTTGTTTTTTTTTTAACTTTAATTAAACTTTAAACTAATTAAAAATGAATTAGATGTATTGATGCTCTTGCTTTTCTCCCAAGGAATAAGTTGCCCTCACACTAGAGATAGCTTTACCTTATTTCGATGTCTTCTGTTTTCTAGATCAGTAACAGAGTCCTGTACGTATTCTTTACACACGTGCAAGAGTTGTTTGGTGGAACAGCGATTAAGAAAGTGATAAAACCTCTCCGCTGGTCTAATATGGCCACCATGCCGGCTCTGCCCGAAACTCAAGAAACTATTAAAGAAGAAATTAGGCGACAGGTTTGTTTCCACAGCTTATATTTATATCTCTGAGCCTAATTGCAGGCATTTTATTATTTCTTTATCGTTCTATGGGAGACCCAGACCATGGGTGTTTAGCTTCTGCCTCCGGAGGACACACAAAGTACTACACTAAAAAGTGTAGCTCCTCCCTCTGAGCTTATACACCCCCTGGAGAACCAGATCCAGCCAGTTTATCGCTTTGTGTTCAGGAGGCATACATCCGCACATGCATTCTCATCTGATTTTTGATTTTTGGAAAGAGTTTGAAGAAAAGCGGGTCCAAGTCTGGACTCCCGGCATGTCCCTTCTCACCCCACTGTGTCGGTGGTGTTGTTAAGGTTGATTCCAAGGCTGGAGCCTTACATGCCGCGCTCCTTCACCATCCCTCCTGGGCTCTGGCTTGAAGTGGGAGCCAGCACGGTCTCCATGCTTGGCAGGAGACCGGTCTCCATCCGCAGCCCTTCAGGACCCTGCTGGACCAGACCACTCATCCCCAGGGACTTGGAACCCTGCGTCTCAGCAAGCTAAGTACCTGAGACGTTTATATATTGGGGGTCCCTGTACTTTATTGTTGTGGGAGAGTGTGCTGATTGTGTATTCTGACATTTCCGGCGGGTTCTCTGGCTGTCGCCTGAGCCACGCCGATGGTGCCTGCATGCTGGCCGCGCCGCTCAAATTTAGGCCCCGGCTTCGCCGGAGGCCTACTTTCGGTTTCACTACCCTCGCATGTCACTCATGCAGAGGGACAGGCTCGGCTCCGCCCAGCGGCCGTTCTGCAAGGGGAGGGACACTCCCCACTGCAGTGTGTGTCTCCTCCCCTGTAGATCTCTATGGCTCTTCAGATCCCGCTCCTCAAGCAAGTCCCGCCCCCTCTCTTCGCTCCGGCGGCCATTTTCTCAGCGCTCTCTCTGCATTGCAGCGCTGGTCTGCAGCATCTCTGCTGAGTTGCTGTGCTTGGGGGTCCGGGCTTTGGTATCTGGAGGGCACACAACACCGCTCCAGCGGTCTGGTAAGCCACAACCGGTCTCCGGTTGTGGACCTCTGATTATACTCTCTGGGGTTCATTCTCTGGCAGAGCCCCCACTCCAGCAGCATGTCTCACACGAGGAGCAAGGCTCCAAAGCTGTATTCAGTATGCACTGCATGTAAGCTCCTGCTACCTGAACCGAGCATATTCCCACATTGTGATGCCTGCTCTAACCTGGCGGTGCCTCAGCCTGGAGTCTCACCCCCAGTGGTCTCTCAGGCTGCTCCTGCTCCTGTGGCTGAACCCCCGGCTTGGGTAGAATCCTTTTCTAGGTCTATCTCCCAGTCTTTTGCTGACTCCATGGGACTTCTGTCCAGGACTTTGCTGAACATGCATCAGCCCCTTTCACAGGGTGCCTCTGCTGCTAGGGGTCTCTCAGGACCGGAGCTCACAGAGGATTTATCATCTGGTCCCAGACCCCGTCCTTCTAAGAAGAGACGCATGGTTCCCTCTCCTTCCTCGTCCCGCAGCTCTGATTCAGGAGCTGACTCGCAGGATGAGGAGGATGTCTTTACGGGGGGCTCGGAGGTTAACTCCATGTACCCCATTGATCTGTCCGAAAGTGACTCAGATGTTAGTGATTTGATTGCGTCCATTAATTCTGTACTGGATCTCAATCCGCCAGTATCAGAGGAGCAACCCTCTCTGGCAGAAAAGCACCAGTTTACCTTGCCTAAGAGAGTAAAGAGTGTGTTCTTTAACCACTCCAGTTTTCCGGCTGCTGTGACCAAGCCCAGAGCCTGTCCTGACAAACGCTTCCCAAAGCGTCGTTCTGATGACCGCTTTCCCTTTCCACCTGAGGTGGTCAAGGAGTGGGCTCATTCCCCAAAGGTAGACCCCCCGGTGTCTAGACTCTCAGCCTGGACCGTTGTATCGGTGGCTGATGGCACCTCTCTTAAGGATTCCACTGACCGCCAGATTGACCTTCTGGCCAAATCCGTATATGAAGCGGCGGGGGCTTCGTTCTCCCCGACTTTTGCAGCAGTGTGGGCTCTCAAAGCCATCTCTGCTTCTCTAGAGGGGATGCATTCCCTCGCCAGGGAATCTATGCCCGAAATGGTTACCTTAACTTCCCAAGCTTCAGCTTTTTCATCCTATGCCATGTCTGCCATGCTGGAGGCTTCTCACCGCACTGCGGTGGCTTCGGCTAATTCCCTCGCTATCCGCAGGATCTTGTGGCTTCGAGAGTGTAAGGCAGATGCTTCTTCAAAGAAGTACCTTGCTGGACTCCCTTTTGCTGGGTCCCGGCTGTTCGGGGAACAGCTGGATGAAATTATTAAGGAAGCTACTGGCGGGAAAAGTACTTCCATGCCACAAACCAAAACCAGGAAACCTGTCCAGGGCAGGAATCAGTCGAGGTTTCGTTCCTTTCGTTCCTCCAACTGGTCCTCCTCTAAGCCCTCGGCCTCGTCCACTAACTCAGCCAAGGACCAGAAATCCAACTGGCGCCCAAAAGGGCGTCCACAAAAGATCGCAGGAGGTGCTGCTGCTAAGGCAGCCTCCTCGTGACTATCTGTCCGCGCCAGCAACGTCCTTAGTCGGTGGCAGGCTCTCCCACTTTAGCGACGCGTGGTTTCAACACGTCTCTGATCAGTGGGTGAGGGATATCATCTCCCACGGCTACAGGATAGAATTCTCTTCCAGCCCGCCAGACAGATTTTTTCTCTCAACTCCCCCTTGCTCCAAGGCCGCCGCCTTCTCACAGGCCGTGGTATCCTTGCAGGCCAACGGAGTAATTGTACCGGTTCCCGCCCGGGAACGGTTCAGAGGTTTCTACTCAAATCTCTTCCTAGTCCCCAAAAAGGACGGTTCCTTCCGGCCCATCCTGGATCTCAAGCTTCTCAACAAGCATGTTCAGGTGCGGCATTTTCGCATGGAGTCTCTGAGGTCAGTCATTGCCTCAATGACCCAAGGGGATTTGCTGGCATCCATCGACATCAGAGATGCCTATCTGCATGTGCCAATTGCAGTTTCACACCAGCGTTGGCTACGTTTTGCAATCGGAGAGGAACATTTCCAATTCGTGGCTCTCCCCTTCGGGTTGGCCACAACTCCTCGGGTATTCACCAAGGTCATGGCAGCAGTGATTGCGGTCCTGCACCTACAGGGGTTGGCAGTGATCCCTTACCTGGACGACCTTCTAGTCAAGGCTTCATCCAGCGTGGACTGTCAGCGGAGTGTCTCGCTCACTCTCGCCACTCTAGCCCAATTCGGGTGGCTTGTCAACCTTCCCAAATCCACTCTGACTCCGACCCAGAGTCTCACGTACCTAGGGACGCAGTTCGAGACTTTGCCGGCACTTGTGAAATTACCCTTAGTCAAACAGCAGTCCCCCCAACTGGCGGTGCGCTCTCTGCTGAGGCCCCGCCGTTATTCCCTCAGGCGCCTGATGCAGGTGCTGGGTCAAATGGTGGCGTCAATGGAGGCTGTTCCCTTTGCCCAGTTCCATCTGTGTCCCCTGCAGCTGGACATTCTCCGCTGTTGGGACAAGCGGCCTTCCTCCTTGCACAGGTTAGTGGCTCTGTCGCCACAGACCAGGAGCTCTCTTCAGTGGTGGCTTCGGCCCCTCTCTCTGTCCCAGGGGCTCTCCTTTCTGGCCCCGTCCTGGGTGATCCTCACCACGGATGCCAGTCTATCCGGCTGGGGAGCGGTATGTCTCCACCACCGAGCGCAGGGCACTTGGACTCCGTCCGAGTCAGCCCTTTCGATCAATGTGCTGGAAACCAGAGCCGTGCTTCTGGCTCTCCTAGCTTTTCACCATCTGCTGGCGGGCAGGCACATCCGAGTCCAGTCGGACAACGCGACAGCGGTTGCCTACATCAATCACCAAGGCGGGACACGCAGCCGCCTGGCAATGTTGGAGGTACAACGCATCCTTCAATGGGCGGAGGACTCAAAGTCCACCATATCCGCAGTCCACATCCCAGACGTGGAAAACTGGGAGGCAGATTATCTCAGCCGTCAAACCGTGGACAGTGGCGAGTGGTCCCTGCACCCGGCAGTTTTTCAGTCAATCTGCCGCAAATGGGGCACTCCGGACGTGGACCTAATGGCATCCCGTCACAACAACAAAGTTCCCGTTTACGTGGCTCGCTCCCACGATCCTCAGGCATTCGCTGCGGACGCTCTGGTTCAAGACTGGTCCCAGTTTCGTCTGTCCTACGTGTTTCCCCCTCTAGCTCTCTTGCCCAGAGTCCTGCGCAAGATCAGAATGGAGGGCCGTCGAGTCATCCTCATTGCTCCGAACTGGCCCAGGCGAGCTTGGTACCCAGACCTGCTCCTTCTGTCCGTAGAGGTGCCGTGGCATCTTCCGGACCGTCCAGACCTTCTCTCACAAGGTCAGTTTTTCCGCCTGAATTCTGCGGCTCTCAAATTGACGGCGTGGCACTTGAGTCCTGGATCTTGACGGCTTCTGGTATCCCTCCTGAAGTCATCTCCACTATGACTCTGGCCCGTAAGTCTTCCTCCGCCAAGATCTATCACGGGACTTGGAAAATGTTCCTGTCCTGGTGTTGCTCTTCCGGCCATCCTCCTTGGCCATTTTCCTTGCCGACCCTTCTGTCCTTTCTACAGTCCGGTCTGCAGCTGGGACTATCCCTCAACTCTCTTAAGGGACAAGTCTCAGCTCTGTCAGTGCTATTCCAGCGGCGTCTCGCCCGGCTGGCTCAGGTCCGCACCTTCATGCAGGGCGCGTCTCACATCATTCCGCCTTACCGGCAGCCCTTGGATCCCTGGGACCTTAACTTTGTCCTCACGGTTTTGCAGAAACCCACCTTTGAGCCTCTTAGGGAGGTTTCTTTGTTTCGTCTTTCACAGAAAGTGGTCTTTCTAGTGGCCATAACTTCCCTCAGGAGAGTCTCCGATTTGGTTGCGCTCTCTTCGGAGTCACCTTTTTTGGCTTTTCATCAAGACAAGGTGGTTCTCCGTCCGACTCCGGACTTTTTTCCTAAGGTGGTCTCTCCTTTCCACCTTAACCAGGACATTACCCTACCTTCCTTTTGTCTGGCTCTTGTTCATCGCTTTGAAAAAGCGCTGCATACTCTGGATCTGGTGCGTGCTCTCCGGATCTGTCTGTCTCGCACCGCTGCTCTTAGGCGGTGCACCTCTCTTTTTGTGCTAACCACAGGTCGGCGCAAGGGCCTCTCTGCTTCTAAGCCGACCTTAGCCCGTTAGATTAGGTCGACCATTTCGGATGCCTACCAGTGTTCTCAGGTGCCTCCCCCGCCGGGGATCAAGGCACACTCGACCAGAGCTGTCGGTGCCTCTTGGGCTTTCAGGCACCAGGCTATGGCTCAACAAGTCTGTCAGGCTGCCACTTGGACTAGCCTGCATACCTTTTCAAAGCACTACCAAGTGCATGCTCATGCTTCGGCAGATGCGAGCTTGTGCAGACGCATCCTTCAGGCGGCTGTCGCCCATTTGTGAAGTTAGGTTCTGCCTACTTCTTAGTTTTTCTGTTTATTTCCCACCCATGGACTGCTTTGAGATGTCCCATGGTCTGGGTCTCCCATAGGAACGATAAAGAAAAAGAGAATTTTGTTTACTTACCGTAAATTCTTTTTCTTATAGTTCCGTATTGGGAGACTCAGCTCCCTCCCTGTTGCCTGTTGGCAATTTCTTGTTCCGCGTGTTTTCACCGGCTGTTGTTGTTGACAGAGTCTCCGGTTGTTCCCGTTTTTGCTCTGTTTTTACTTGTGGGTGGCTATTCTCCTTCAGCTTTTGCACTAAACTGGCTGGATCTGGTTCTCCAGGGGGTGTATAAGCTCAGAGGGAGGAGCTACACTTTTGAGTGTAGTACTTTGTGTGTCCTCCGGAGGCAGAAGCTAAACACCCATGGTCTGGGTCTCCCAATACGGAACTATAAGAAAAAGAATTTACGGTAAGTAAACAAAATTCTCTTTTTTCTCTGTTAACCCTTTAATGAACCTCCAGATAATTTGGAGGGTTTTCTTCCCTTTTTCCAACAGCCATACATATCTTTTTTTTTTTTTTTTTTGTGTTTCCCCCTCAATCGTTAAGGATATGAGGGCTTTTTTCGCTTGACAAGTGGTAGTTTTGAATAACTGTTCATTTTGCCATACAATGTGCTAAAAAAAGGAAAAAAATATAACCGAACAGGGAAAAAAGGAATAAATGGTGATAATAAATATGCAATGGACAGGTTGTCAGGATGCATGTCAATGTTATGTCCTTGATAATCTTTATGTTGCTCCGTGAGGAGCAGAAGGTATCTTATGTCACGAGTTGGTATTTAAAATAAAGAATTTGAAAAATAAATATGCAATTCCACTATTGTTGATTTGGGCTTTGTTTTTTACGTTGCACATTGTGCAATAAAAATGACCTGTAAACATGATTATTCAGGTCAGTGTGATTATGGTGGTGAAAAACTTGCACCGCTCTTTATTTTTTATATTTTTTTTATTGATTAATTCAGAATTTTATAATAAATTTATACTTATTTTTTTTTTCTTTCTTTGTGTCGCTGCTTTCATACCAGCGCTCCTGGGCCGAAGAGGAAGTAAATAACTATACAGACATTACAGCACATGATCGAAATTCTTTTGTTTTTGGGGTAAAACACTTTTTAAAACAGGAAGAGAAATGTTTTACCTCACAAAAAAAATCAGCTGTACTATCTGTGTACTCATTTGCATCCTCCCCGACCCAGGAGGTGTGGTATGATCAGACCATGTCCCTGTACAGTCTGATCATACCATGTACCATGCTGTAAATGTGCCCAGGCCGATCTGTATAACCTAAAGGCTATGTGCGCACTTTGCGTTTTTTTTTTCATGCGTTTCCGCAGCGTTTTGAACTGCAGCGTTTTTATGCCAAAATGCATGCGTTTTGATTTTCAAGCAAAGGCTATGGGAAATTGTGATTTCTTGTGCGCACAATGCTGTTAAAAATGCAGCGTATCAGTTGCAGAAAATTTGGCAAAAACTCTGCGTTTAAAGAAGCATGTCAATTGTTTTTGCCATTTTTGTTAGAGTAAATGAGAACTTTCTAAATGCATCCGGTCTGATGGGCGTCGCTGGTCTCAGTCTGGCGCCTCCTATCTTGCTATCGCCTTCCTCCTTCTTACTTTGTGTGGCTGAAGCGTCCTACGTCATCCTCACAGAGTCCACCATTGTGCACCTGTTCACACTCCTCTTTACCCTGCTGCGGGCATAGCAAAGTATTGTAATTTTGCAGGGAAGGTCAAAGAACGTCCATGCCTGTGCACTACAATACTTTGATCTGCTCTCAGCAGGACAGGAAGTGCGCATCTGCCGGAGAGCAATGGAGGCCTCTCTGTGGAGGACGTAGGACGCATCGTCCACATGAAGCAAGAAGGAGGACTGTGATTGTAAGGCGATATGAGGCACCGGACCGCCGTGCAGGTGAGTATAATAAAAGCTCTTTTTTTAGGGTATACAGAGCCTGGGCACTTATATACAGTTTTCTAAAATGCTGTATATAAGGGCTTACTGGTGGTGGCGCCAAATCTGGTGACCGGTTCCCTTTATAGAAGGTCAGCCTGTTGTGCTGCTTTGTTTGTCCAGTCGTCTCTTACCTAGAGGATAGGTGATAACTATTTGGTCAATGGGAGTCTGACCGCTGGGACCCACACCGATCTGCAGAATGGACAATCCGGTTTCATCCTCCCTTAAGGCCACTTTACACGCAACAATATATCTTACGATGTGTCGGCGGGGTCACGTCGTAAGTGACGCACACTCTGCATCGTAAGGTATATTGTAGTGTGTGACAGGTATGTGCGATTGAACGTTAAAACGTTCATCGCATGCACGTCGTTTATTTCTCATGAATTGAACGTCAGATTGTTCATCGTACCCGGGGTAGCACACATTGCAGTGTGTGACACCCCAGGAACGATGAACAGATCTTACCTGCGTCCCGCAGCTCCCGGCCAGCAATGCGGAAGGAAGGAGGTGGGCGGGATGTTTACGTCCCTCTCATCTCCGCCCCTCCGCTTCTATTGGCCGGCTGCCACGTTACGTCAATGTGACGCTGAACGTCCCTCCCACTCCAGGAAGTGGGCGTTCGCCGCCCCCACCGAGGTCGTATGGAAGGGTAAGTACATGTGACGGGGGTTAATCGTTTGTGCCGCACATATGATGGGGGCGGTTACGATCGCATACAATATCGTATGCGAATTCGTAATGTGTAAAGCAGGCTTTAGAGTAGCGTGGCAGTGCGGCTTTTTGACCTTCACTGTATTCTTTCCCTGTGGGGCTGCTGAATACGGGTCTTTGCTTTTGGCAGCAGTCTCATCGATGATGAATAGATGGTGGGGTTTTTTATGCAGTTTAACAATGTTGTTTTGCATTATTGTACAATAATTTTGTTTTTTTTCTTAAAAAAAATAGTTTGGACATAATGGAGTAGTAATTGGGCAAGCACATTGGTGCTCTATTCTAACAGTGATAAAAGAGCCCTTGTTGAGGATAGTTTCCCCATACTGCCGATCGGTACAGGTCCCAACAGTTGATCGGAATCAATAAGAGGCAGATATGCAGTACCTCGCCATGGCCACTGTTTCATTGACAGAGCTGTTCTGTGCATCTCTGGAACTGAGTAAGTGCGGTAGTGGGAAAAGCTGAACGACAGGGGTTGCCAGGTGTCACACCCCCACCAATCGGACATTGATCCCCTAATCTAAGGATTGGCTATCAATGTTAAACTTCCAGACAATTCCTTTTAAGGCTGAAAGCTGAAGAGGTCTCCAAGATTGGGACCACTCTCGTAGATCTTGCAAGTCATTAAAGTTCATTTTATTTGCAATCTTATTTCATCCTGCAGACAAAGTCCCCTACCTGGAGCTCTTGTTGCTTTTTAGCACTCACGAGGCTCTTGACAGACTCTCTAGGACCCCTTCTTAAACCTCCATAAGGATAAGGGTTACTGACACAGGACAACCCTGTCATATTATGACTGTTGGATACATTTTTTTTTTCATGAAAACATTAATCAAATTCTAAAAACACAGACAATACAAGCTACTGTACAAAAACAAATTCCTACATAACGAACATATTTCTTACAATGCACTGATATGGTCATAAGACCAATATATTACAGAATAAAAAATGTAATATACACCGAAAAGCAATCAGACAAATAACGCTGTAGCAATACCACACCTTCCCTTTTATTCAAGAATGAAAAAAAACATTTAATAAGCCCCAGAGAGGAGCGGTATATATTGCTTTACATCCTGCTCCTCCCCAGTGGAAAGTCATCATGTTCTATTAACATACCATGTGCATCAGCTACATCAAACCCAGAATTACTTCCAGAGCATTGATTATGGTCTGTCTGGATGTATCAATCCTTAACCCATAATTTCTCAAATTTTGCAATGGCACCTCATTTAGACTGCAACCCCTTTCTAGACTTAAACATTTTACGTGATGAATAAATTCTCTTACACTCGGGCCTTTTGTCTGACTGTACGATACTTAAATCGGTGTATTCTATTTTCATATTAAAGGGAACCTGTCAGGTAATTTATTTGTTCTAACCTAGTAGCAGGGTGATGTGTGGCCTAGTAACCCCTTCCTACCCATCCCTGTGTTGTAATATTGTGTAATGTGCATGTATAAAAATGTTTTATTACTTATGTGTACCCCATGTAAATGAGCAGGGGCTCTAGCCCCATGGCCGTCGCATCGCCCTGTGGGCGTGTGCACGTTTTCCATGGTATCACGCCCCTGTGGGTGTGATACCATGGATTTACATGAGCGACGTCCCCGTCGCTCCTTGAGATCCCGTGCATGCGCACTTACCATTCCCGCTGGCCTTGTTATCCGGGTACGTGCTTCTCTGCTTCAGACGTGCACTGCACATGCTCAGAAGACTCCTGCGGTTCCGGTCATGTGCAGAGCGCGTCTGAAGACGTGAAGCAAGCACTCGGATAACAAGGCTGTGGGAATGGTAAGTGCGCACGTACGGGATCTCCATGAGCTGACGGTGACATCGCTCACATAAATCCATGGTATCATGCCCACAGGGGCTTGATACCACGGAAAACATGCGACGCCCATGGGGCTAGAGCCACTGTTCATTTACATAGGGAACACATAAGTAATAAATGTTTATATACATTCACATTCACATTACACATTATTACAACACATGGATGGGTAGGAAGCGGTTAGTAGGCCACTTTGTTTTACCCCTGATGAAGTCACACATGGTGGCGTAAAGCGTGGGGCAGGCGCACCCAAACTTCCTCCCTCACTATTTACTTATCTGGTATTGTATTGGCTCTCTTTGATCTGTACCATATTTATGTTAGTCATCAAATGTAGGACTATGTATTGCTGTATACTGTTCTCTGGTACTGTTATTTTTGAGCCTATGTGATTTGTTCCATCTGCATTATTTCATGAGGTTTTAGTGGTGATGTGCCAATCTGCTCATGGGTGGATCACCCCTTTGATCTTTCCCATTTTTAAGTGTTCTTAATAATATTTCTCTGTGTTATTAATAAACTTTTTCACATTTTTTGCATGCAACAAGGGACTCCTCTTGCTTCCTTCCATTATTCTGGATTTTCCAGTACATGTTTGGTGTAGCTGAGCCCACTTTCCCATGTGTTGGGTTACTAGGCCACACATCACACTGCTGCTAGGTTTACATAAATTACCTGACAGGTTCCCTTTAACTACTTCTAGTTGATTGTACAGGTATCTTTATGAAAGTACATGCACTCTTTGGGCATGGGACGTTTGTCATGGTCAATGTCCACTAGTATCCCCAGCCTTTGTTGCACACTTTTCTTTTTTCTTCATAATGTCTGGGATCCCAAATAACGACGATCTATTAAAAGAAGTATCTACAGATGTCTCTAACCAGTGATTATAAAACTTTTTTTTTTGTAGGAATTTCTGTTAAATTGTTTGCACCGTGATCTGCAGGCTGGCATAAAAGATCTGTCCAAAGAAGAAAGGCTGTGGGAGGTGCAGAGAATTCTGACTGCACTTAAAAGGAAGTTGCGAGAAGCTAAAAGGCAGGTGTGTGGTATTCTAAGTCTTGGCCTGTCCGCTCTGTTAAACATTTCATCAACAGGCATGCATAATGGCACAGAGAGGACAAGGCTCAGCCTTGTAAGGTTCTTGGCGGAGACTCAATGTGCTGAATATGTGTCGTGTGACTTGGTCTGTCCCTTGCCCAACACAGCTGCATACATTTCACATGCTGTCCACCCCTTCACTGCTCTTATTTCAACCCTTTTATCTAGTGTCTCTTTGATTTCTCCACTTCTGCTGAATCATGACTTTACACATGCCAACTTGTTTTTTCTTTATCCATGTCATATCTTTACTATCCACACTTGTGTATTTTATTGCATAATTTTGTGATTAATAACTAACCTAATGGATAAAGATCAGAAAAATTTTACCGCTTAGATTAAAAATAATATAATGCATGAATGCGTGGAGAGTATTTTTGCAACAAGTACATTGCAAACTTTAACCCCTTAATGACCGCGGGCAGTAAAATTTACGTACTAGCGGTCAGTGTTAATCCCCACCTGCTACCGCGGGCAGCCGGGAGTGATCTGTGCACGTCAGCTGATTTGTACAGCTGCTGACTTGTGCCTCACAGTCAGGAGTGGAATCATATTCCACCCGTACCTGGTAACAGCTTAAATGGCGCTATCAAAATGTGATAGCGCCATTTTAATGGTAATCGCGGTAAAACTGTACTCACCGACCGCCATCGGAAGTCACGTGACGTGATCACATGGAGCCAGTGGTTGCCATGGTAGCACAGGGTCATGTGATGACTCCTTTAACTATCATGGCTCACTTCCTGTTTCACACGGCCGAGTACTGTGTGAGACAGGAGATGATCATTTCTGGTGTTCACAGCTGTGTAGCTGTGATCAACAGAAAATAATGAGCTATCAGACTGCTGATCCTTATAGTCCCCTAAGGGGACTAGTAAAAATTAAATAAATAAATAAAAAGTTTTACAAAAACCTAAAAGTTCAAATTTTGCCCCATTGAAAATTAAAGGGTTAAAAAAATAAAATATATACACATTTGGTATTTCTGCCCTCAGAAATGCCCGATCTATCAAAATATAAAATCAATTAATCTGATCCGTAAATGGTGTAGCGGAAAAAAATTCCAAACACCAAAATTAAGGGGTTTTTTTTGGTCGCCACAAATTTTGCACAAAATGCAGCAACAGGCGATCAAAACATAGTATCTGTGCAAAAATGATACTATTAAAAACTTTAGCTCGAGACGCAAAAAATAAGCAGTCACCGAGCCATAGATTCCGAAAATGAACGCTACGGGTTGAGAAGAATGGCGCAAAACGTGCACCACTTTTTTTGGACAAACGTCAGATTTTTTTTTCATTTTACCACTTATATGAAAGTAAACCTATACATGTTTGGTGTCTACGAACTTGTACCGACATGAGGCATCACATCGACACATTCGTTTTACCATATAGTAACACTGTGAATACAATTTCTCAAACTCAATCGTGCAATTGCACTTTTCTTGCAATTTTTTTCCGCACTTGGAATTTTTTTTGCTTTTTCCCAGTACACTATATGGTTTCACTTAAAAAAAAAAAACAACAACTCGAAACAAGCCCTCACGTGGCAAGATTGACTGAAAAATAAAAAAGTTACGGCTCTTGGAAGAAGGGGAGCAAAAAACAAACCGGAAAATCGGACGGGGTGAAGGGGTTAATAGGTTTTTCACATATAGCAGGCACGTTAATTACCTGAAGATCACCAGTGTTGGCAGGGTCTGGGTCTCGAGACCTATCCCCACTCCCACCAACAGCTCAATAGACCCTTGAATTGTTGGCAGCTTAGCAGATAGGAGCGCACAGCTCCTGTCTGAGGCTTCCTAGCCTATGCTTGCTGTTGAATCTGTACTCTGCACAATATGTTGGTTCTCAGACCTGGATTTCCACTGATATGCTGGCAGGTAATGTGCCTGCTAAGTAAGAAAAATCATGAACAAAGTTTAGGTATTCTTTAAAGGGAACCTGTCAGCAGATTTGGGGACTATAAACTGCGGCTACCACCAGTGGGCTCTTATATACAGCATTCTAACATGCTGTATACAAGAGCCCAGGCCGCTGTGTAGAACGTAAAAATCACTTTAGGTAAGTATTATAAACGGTCGCTGCAGTGGAGTTCGGTCATATGGGCGTCTCTGGTGCCTTCTCTTTCGGCCATCTTTGTCCTCCTTCTGAAGCCCGTGTGCATGACGCTTCCTATGTCATACACACTCGCCAGTCCCACGCAGGCGCACTAGAATACTTTGATCTGCCCTGCTCAGGGCAGATGAAAAGTGCACCTGTGTCGGACCTCAATGCCGGAGAGTTTGGATGATGTAGGACGCGTCATGCACCCCGGCTTCAGAAGAAGAACGACAAAGATGGTCGAAAGAGGAGGCGCCGACACTGGATAACGGAGACGCCCATATGACCCAACTCCACCGCAGCGACTGTTTAGGTAAGTAGTATAAAGTGATTTTTACGTTCTACACAGCGGCCTGGGCTCTTATATACAGCATGTTAGAATGCTGTATATAAGAGCCCACTGGTGGTTGCTGCAGCTTATAGGCCCAAATCTGGTCACAGGTTTCCTTTAAGCAGTATTGTCACTTGGTTACCAGTGCTCATGTGGAGGTCACCTGATCTGTAAATTCCAATTTCCAAATGTCCTTTTTGTTTTTGTTTTTTTTAATTATGTGCTAATTTTTAAATAAGGTCTAGATTCAATCTTTCTTAATCAGGATAATGTGCCCTAATGAGAGTAATAACGCCAATTCTAATAGCCCCTATAAATCATAGTTATGTTTAATAAAAATAAGTATTTAAGGGGGGAGCTAAAGCCTATAGTGTTTAAATTAAACAACAATCCCATAGAAAGCCCACATATATAGATATATATATATATAGATATAGATATAATTAAAGTCCAAAGGGCAGTAGGTCACAAATAAGTCCTAAATAATAAAATATATCCAAATGGGGAAAATTTTAAAATTTAAGGTAATATTCACAGATATTTTATTAAGGGGGGGACTGTGGAGGTCACCTGAGCTGTAGTATGTTTGTTTAAACGTAATAAGAATATCTGTGTATATAAATAATCAAAATGTAGATGTAGTTGTATAATTATCTGTCTGTCTGTGTAGCCATCGCACAGACCTATAGTATAATTCAAAGTTGTATAATCATGAAGGAGTTAACCAAAGATGATGAAGCCAGAATGTGAAGCTGCAAAGTCTTATCAGTAATGTTCACACAAAAGGAATGTACGGGAGGGCAGGCAATGTGATGTGAAAAATAGGGGAGTGAAAGCACTCCTTCGTTAGCTTCAAGGTTATTCATGCTAATTTACTGTATAAACTTACAAAAGATGCCTTTTAATTAGTGATGGGTGGACTCGCAGATAACCGGGACCAGCGAGTCCAACTGGGTTTAAAAAAAAAAAAAAAAAGTATCGAACCGAATGCCGATTCCCATATAAGTCTATGGGGACCAGAATCCACCGATTAAAAATGGTGGTAGAAGGGATGGGCGCAAGCAAGCTGTATTTACCGTGGCTCCATTCCTCCCGCGGCCTCTTTCACTTCCGGGATGCTCATTTACCTTCATTGCATATGCGCTGCTTTCTCCGTGCATCGGCATCTGTGATTGGTTACAGTCAGACGTGCCCCCACTCTGAGTGGCAGTATCTCAGCTCACTGCTTCCAATCACAGACGCTGTGTGCGTCTATCGTGGTATAAAAATAAATTGTCGTAGAGACCCCCTATATTATGATGCCCAGCACAGATTGCATTGCTGTTTTTTTTATTATTTAAATTGGAAGAAAAAAACAAAATAAAACCTCATGCGGTCTCTTTTCTTTTTCGCTCCTAATTGGGAGACCCAGACAGTGGGTGTATAGCTACTGCCTCTGGAGGCCGCACAAAGAACTACACTTAAAAGTGTAAGGCCCCTCCCCTTCTGGCTATACACCCTCCCGTAGGAGTACAGATTCCTCAGTTTTAGCTTTGTGCGCAAGGAGGTCAGACACGCACGCATAGCTCCATTGTTTTTAGTCAGCAGCAGCTGCTGACTATGTCGGATGGAAGAAAAGAGGGTCTATACAGACTCCCAGCATGCTCCCTTCTCACCCCACTTATGTCGGAGGTGTTTGTAAGGTTGAGGTACCCATTGCGGGTACGGCGGCAGGAGCCCACATGCTGATTCCTTCCCCATCCCTTTTTACAGGGCTCTGGGTGAAGTGGGATTTACCGGTCTCCAGGCACAGAGACCGTGCTCCATCTACAGCCCCTGGAGAAGATGCTGGATGGAGCGGAGTACATCAGGGACATGGCCCTGCTTCCTCAAGGTACTCTGTGTCCCCGTGTATCTGGCGCTCACACCGCAGCATGCTGGGTGTTGTAGTGCGCCGGGGGACATCAGCGCTGCGGCGCCTGTGCCATGGCCTCATTCAGCTCTGCTGAAGCAGGCACATTTATGGGAATAGGCCGCGCCGGCCGCTGGGACTGCGGCGCGGCTGGCACTTGTAGTGCGCCGGGGACTTCAGCGCGGCCTGCGCTTTTACGGCGGCCGCGCTGATAACTACAGTCCCCGGCTTTTGCGGCCTGCTTCCTTTCGTTCCCGCCCCCAGACCTGCCAGTCAGGAGAGGGGCGGGACTCGGCCCACGTCTAGAACTCGGTCGCGCCGGCCGCTCGAACAGCGGCGCGGCTGGCACTTGCGGTGCGCCGGGGACTTCAGCGCGGCCCGCGCTTTTACGGCGGCCGCGCTGATAACTCGAGTCCCCGGCTTTTGCGGCCTGCTGTCGTTCGTTCCCGCCCACAGACCTGCCAGTCAGGAGAGGGGCGGGACGCTGGCCAGTGCATCAGCGCTGAGGGCTGGAGTCGTTTTTACATACTCCAGCCCTCACAGTCAGCACAGAGGGGACACTGTTCCCGCACTTTTGTTTGGGAACTCCCACGGACCGCCCCTCTCCACAGAAGCCGGCAGCCATTCTTGCTGACACGCTGAGCTGCAGAGGGGAGCCGGGGAGACCCAGACAAGACAGCTGCAGCCTCTTACCCGCTGTTCAGCGGGCGGTAAGCAGCCCTCAGGGCTCACCCCCTCTTGTGCTCGTAGTATTCTTAGTATTGTGTTTCTACAAATACTTTGTACTGCATAGCGCTGGTCGCCCTTTGGCTATAGACTCTCTCACATGCAGAGAGCCAGCAGCATGTCGCCCGTAAAACGCAAGGGTGCCAAGGCACAGACATTGTATGCTTCCTGCACCGCATGTGGGACTTTTCTACCGGCAGGCTCCACGGACCCCCATTGTGTGCAGTGCTCGGCCCCTGCGGCGCTTGCACAGTCGGGACCTCTGCTGGACGTGTCCCAGGGTGTACCACCTGTGAATGCTGTCCAGGTGACAGGAACTGAGTTTGCAGCTTTTGCTGACAGAATGTCTCTCACTATGTCACAAATTCTTGACACATTGCGAGCTAGGCCTGTGCTTCAGACCACGGACACTGTGCATGTATTGCCCCCTGGTCCCCCTCAGCTCCTAGCTCCGGGACGGGCATCTACACCTCAGGGTGAAGACTCTGACTCGGACGATGGCCCCGGGCAGCCTAAGCGGGCTCGTTATGACGGGCCCTCACATTCATCTCAATGGTCTGGATCCCAGCGGGATGAATCTATGGGTGATGAGGCGGACTTAACTGATCAGGATTCTGATCCAGGGACCGCTCTCAATCTAGATACACCAGATGGTGACGCAATAGTTAATGATCTTATATTTAACATCAATAAGATGTTGAATATTTCCCCACCAGCTCCTCCTGTAGAGGAGTCAGCTTCGCAGCACGAGAGAATCCATTTCAGATACCCTAAGCGTACATTAAGCACTTTTCTGGACCACGCTGACTTCAGAGACGCAATCCAGAAACCCCACGCTTATCCTGAAAGGCGTTTTCCTAAACGACTTAAAGATACACGCTACCCTTTTCCCTCTGAAGTGGTCAAGGGTTGGACCCAGTGTCCAAAAGTGGATCCTCCAATTTCCAGGCTTGCAGCCAGATCCTTGGTTGCTGTTGAAGATGGAGCGGCACTTAAAGATGCCACTGACAGGCAGATGGAGCTCTGGCTGAAATCCATCTATGAAGCGATTGGAGCGTCATTAGCGCCTTCTTTTGCGGCCGTATGGGCACTCCAAGCTATCACGGCCGGGCTTGCGCGAGTCGACTCAGTCACACGTGCATTTGCCCCGCAGGTAGCACCATTGACCTCGCAAATGGCGGCATTCGCGTCGTACGCGATTAATGCTGTTCTTGACGCTACAAGCCGCACGGCAGTGGCGTCAGCCAACTCAGTTGTTTTGCGTAGGGCTCTGTGGTTGAGACATTGGAAAGCAGATTCTCATTCCAAGAAGTGCTTAACCTATTTGCCTTTTTCTCGTGACCGATTGTTTGGAGAGCGTTTGGATGAAATCATCAAACACTCCAAGGGTAAGGACTCTTCCTTACCGCAACACAGACAAAACAAGCCCCAACAGAGGAGGGGTCAGTCTGGTTATCGGTCCTTTCGAGGACAGGGCAGGTCCCAATTCGCCTCGTCAAAAAAGACTCAAAAGGACCAGAGACGTTCAAATTCTTGGAGGTCTCAGTCACGCCCAAAAAGACCAGCCGGAGGAACCGTTGCCAAAACGACGTCCTCCTGACTTGCGGTCTCCGATGCCCACACCCTCGGTCGGTGGGAGGCTGTCCCACTTTGGCGACATTTGGCTAGCAAATGTCAAAGACCGTTGGGTGAGAGATATTCTATCTCACGGGTACAGGATAGAGTTCGGTTCTCGTCCGCCAACTCGTTTTTTCAGAACTTCTCCACCACCAGACCGAGCCGATGCTCTGTTGCAGGCGGTGGCCGCTCTAAAGGCGGAAGGAGTGGTGACCTCCGTCCCTCTTCAGGAACAGGGTCACGGTTTTTACTCCAATCTGTTTGTGGTCCCAAAAAAGGACGGATCGTATCGTCCCGTCCTGGATCTGAAGTTGCTCAACAGACACGTAAAAGTCAGGAGGTTCCGGATGGAATCCCTACGCTCCGTCATAGCCTCAATGTCTCAGGGAGATTTTCTAGCATCAATAGACATCAAAGATGCGTATCTCCACGTGCCGATTGCACCAGAGCATCAGCGTTTCCTACGTTTCGTCATACACGACGAGCACCTACAGTTCGTAGCGTTACCCTTCGGTCTGGCAACAGCCCCCCGGGTCTTCACCAAAGTCATGGCAGCAGTAGTAGCTGTTCTGCACTCGCAGGGTCACTCGGTCATCCCGTACCTAGACGACCTGCTTATAAAGGCATCCTCTCAAGAAGCATGCCAACACAGTCTGAAGGTGGCGCTAGACACTCTCCAGACTTTCGGGTGGATTGTCAACTTTCCAAAGTCTCATCTAACCCCGACCCAATCTCTGACTTATCTTGGCATGGAGTTTCATACTCTATCAGCGATAGTGAGGCTTCCACTGGACAAGCAGTGCTCGCTACGGACTGGAGTGCAATCTCTCCTTCAGAGCCAGTCGCACTCACTGAGGCGCCTCATGCATTTCCTAGGAAAGATGGTAGCAGCAATGGAGGCAGTCCCGTTCGCGCAGTTTCATCTGCGCCCTCTCCAATGGGACATTCTGCGCCAATGGGATGGGAAATCGACGTCCCTCGACAGGACTGTCTCCCTCTCTCAGACTGCCAGGGACTCTCTACGTTGGTGGCTTCTCCCCAACTCATTGTCACAGGGAAAGTCGTTCCTCCCCCCGTCCTGGGCAGTGGTCACGACAGATGCGAGCCTATCAGGGTGGGGAGCGGTGTTTCTCCACCACAGGGCTCAGGGGACGTGGACTCAGGAAGAGTCCACCTTGCAGATCAATGTTCTGGAAATCAGAGCAATCTATCTTGCCCTGCGAGCCTTCCAACAATGGCTGGAAGGCAAGCAGATTCGGATTCAGTCGGACAATTCCACGGCGGTGGCGTACATCAACCACCAAGGGGGAACACGCAGTCGCCAAGCTTTTCAAGAAGTCCAGCGGATTTTGACGTGGGTGGAAAGCAGAGCGTCCACCATATCTGCAGTTCACATCCCAGGCGTGGAAAACTGGGAAGCAGACTTTCTCAGTCGCCAGGGCATGGACGCAGGAGAATGGTCCCTTCACCCGGACGTGTTTCAACAGATCTGTTGCCGCTGGGGGTCGCCGGACGTCGATCTGATGGCGTCACGGCACAACAACAAGGTCCCAGTTTTCATGGCACGGTCTCACGATCACCGAGCGCTGGCGGCAGACGCCTTGGTTCAGGATTGGTCGCAATTCCGACTCCCCTATGTGTTCCCACCTCTAGCATTGTTACCCAGAGTTCTCCGGAAAATCAAGTCCGACTGCCAGCGAGCCATACTCGTCGCTCCAAATTGGCCAAGAAGGTCGTGGTACCCGGATCTGTGGCATCTCACGGTAGGCCAACCGTGGGCACTACCAGACCGTCCAGATCTGCTGTCTCAAGGGCCGTTTTTCCATCTGAATTCTGCGGCCCTGAACCTGACTGTGTGGCCATTGAGTCCTGGATCCTAGCGGCCTCAGGTTTATCTCAGGGAGTTGTTGCCACAATGAGACAGGCTAGAAAACCATCCTCAGCTAAGATCTATCACAGGACGTGGAAGATATTCTTAGCGTGGTGCTTGGCTCAAGGGTTTTCTCCCTGGCCATTTGCATTGCCAATTTTTCTTTCCTTCCTGCAGTCTGGGTTGGAAAAAGGTTTGTCCCTTAGCTCGCTTAAGGGTCAAGTCTCCGCGTTATCCGTATTCTTTCAGAAGCGCTTGGCACAGCTTTCTAAAGTACGCACGTTTCTCCAAGGAGTTTGTCATATCGTTCCTCCTTACAAACGGCCATTGGAACCCTGGGATCTGAACAAGGTTCTCCTTGCTCTTCAAAAGCCGCCTTTCGAGCCTTTGAAAGAGGTTCCCCTTTCTCGGCTTTCACAAAAGGTAGTTTTTCTTGTAGCGGTCACGTCTCTTCGAAGAGTGTCCGAGCTGGCGGCGTTATCTTGCAAATCTCCCTTCCTGGTATTTCACCAAGACAAGGTAGTACTGCGTCCAATTCCAGAGTTTTCTCCCAAGGTGGTTTCTTCCTTTCATCTCAATCAGGATATCACTTTGCCATCTTTGTGTCCGCATCCAGTTCACCAATTTGAAAAGGGTTTACATCTGTTGGACCTGGTGAGAGCACTCAGGATTTACATTTCTCGCACGGCGCCTCTACGCCGTTCGGATGCGCTCTTTGTCCTAGTCGCTGGTCAGCATAAGGGATCGCAAGCTTCCAAATCCACCCTGGCGCGGTGGATCAAGGAACCAATTCTTCACACATACCGTTCTGCTGGGCTTCAGATTCCATCTGGACTGAAGGCCCATTCTACCAGAGCCGTTGGTGCGTCCTGGGCGTTGAGGCATCAGGCTACGGCTCAGCAAGTGTGCCAGGCGGCTACCTGGTCGAGTCTGCACACGTTTACCAAGCACTATCAAGTGCATACCTACGCTTCGGCAGACGCCAGCCTAGGTAGACAAGTCCTTCAGGCGGCGGTGGCCCACCTGTAGGAAGAGGCTGTTTGACAGCCCGTTCATGTGGTATCTTTTTACCCACCCAGGGACTGCTTTTGGACGTCCCACTGTCTGGGTCTCCCAATTAGGAGCGAAAAAGAAGAAGGGAATTTTGTTTACTTACCGTAAATTCCTTTTCTTCTAGCTCCAATTGGGAGACCCAGCACCCGCCCTATCTGTTTTTAGGGTTTCGTTTTTTCGGGTGCACATGTTGTTCACGTTGTTTCTTAAGTTCTCCGATCTAGTTATCGGATTGAATTTGTTTTTGAAACTGTTATTGGCTTTCCTCCTTCTTGCTTTGGTACTAAAACTGAGGAATCTGTACTCCTACGGGAGGGTGTATAGCCAGAAGGGGAGGGGCCTTACACTTTTAAGTGTAGTTCTTTGTGCGGCCTCCAGAGGCAGTAGCTATACACCCACTGTCTGGGTCTCCCAATTGGAGCTAGAAGAAAAGGAATTTACGGTAAGTAAACAAAATTCCCTTCTTTTGATACACAGCCAAGATAAGTACACAGCTGGGGGGCAGCAGCCTTTAGCCATATGCTTTATCTGTGCTGGTATCATAATATAGGGGGACCCTAGTCCAATTTTTTTTTTATTTATGTATTTATATTTACTGTGATAGACCCGCAAACAGTGCCAATTGTGATTGGTTGCAGTCAAACACTGTCACAGGCTGGGGGTGAGTCTGACTGCAACTAATCACAGAGGCCAGGACTGCCGGTGGGTGTGGAAAGCAGTGCGTATGGATAAGTGATAATGAGCAGCCACGCCGGAGCCTCTGAGAGTCCGGTCTGCCGGCTTCATTCTTATTTTCTTTATTTTTCCTTTTATTTTTTTTATTTCCTGAGTTCTCGAATCCAGATCAATACCCGGAATTCTGGGCCTGGCACTCTGGTACCTTTTGAAACCGCATGGATCCGGCTTTTACAGTCCGAGTCTGTCCATCACTATTTTTATGGAGCATGAACACTTGGCAAAGTCCTTTTTTATCTTGTGCTTTTCATAGGACTGTGAAACAAAGATTGCTCAAGAAATTGCCAGCCTTTCAAAGGAAGATGTTTCTAAAGAGGAAATGACTGAAAATGAAGAAGAGGTTCTTAATATACTGCTTGCACAGGTAAATGCAGTGCTTGTCTGTAAGGGCAAGAAACAAAGTTGGCAGCAAGCTAATGGGCCAACATAAAGCTAAAGAACACACAATGGTGGTCAAATGCCAGCATGTGAACAAAACAACCTGCAAATCTGACCACACATATATAAAATAAACTTTTATTGTATCAAAGCATAAACCTATATATAGGAAGTAGAAAGGTGATAACAGTAGAGGAAATTTTGCAAAGGAAAAAATGGTAAGGTACATTATACACAGATGACAATCACGAAAATATGCAAACAATAGAAAACTGGAAAATGACTGTTTGCAATGCAACATCGTCGGATGGTTACAGAGGATGAGCAAGGAAACGCAATAAGAAATGTATAATCAGATCACAAAAGTATACTTGGATGGAAGTGGAATGTCCCAAGTAAGTAAAAATGTGAAAACTGTTAGAGACTGACATTTTGATGCCAGTGAAGTCTAATAGATAACAACCAACATTAAGGATACTCTAGTTGCATCTGGACCTTGTATTCTAACATTGTCTACAGTGTCCAGCGGTTCACAATTTGGATTACCTTGTAATTTCCAAGGTAATACACATTGTGCCTCATAGACAATTTTATAATATTTATGTATAACCGCTCCATCCTGCAGCACGTTGCTCTTAGTTGCCCGCACACACGCACGGCTGTTTCCTGGTATGAGCTCTGCACTATGATGGAGGCTCTGGGCCCCCGTCACATCATCCCTCACAGCAGCAGCTCTGCTCCACACACGAGCATCGGGCACATTTTTAAGGCTTTGCAGTCGGGTTGTATCCTGCACCAATATAAGGAAAGGAGGTACATTATTATAAGACATTAGTATGAAAAATGGCTTATAACAATATATTACAATGTTGAATAGCTTTCCAAATAGAATTAATTTTGGATGTACTTATTTTTACTAGTCGACTGCTTTAATTTTATGTAGCCTAGCTATGAAGGTTAAATGACACTAAAATCTGTTGTAGAAGTTTCTAAGTGCTACAGTTTTATCTTATTTACTAGCTGTACTAC